>NC_085016.1:7516121-7523621 GCF_963854185.1 Sardina pilchardus
CTTTTTTAAATGGTCAGCCTGCTTTTAGAACTTGACCAAACTGAGGTTTTCGAGTCTCTTATGAGGCTAACCTTATTCTTAATACATGAAGGCTTGTCCTTGGTCCAGGAATGAAAGGGAATGTCTTGGTGGTATGATCAATAGAAAACTCAAGAAACATAGAGAGGGAGAGGGAGTGAGATTTTCAACATGCAGCACAGCACAATATGTTTCTTATTTCTGTTATGCCCTCAAATAATTGAAATTATTACAAAAGGGCATTTTTATTGGTGTGTTTTGTCAGGGTAAACAAGGTCCTTTATGGCCAAGGTTAGTTTTATACCTTGTATGGACATTTTAGTCTGTTTCGCATGTGAGTGTACACACACCCACCCACACACACACACACACACACACGCAATCTCTCAAGGATGGCCAGGCAATTTTCTCTCTCATTGCAAAGGTGCTCTGAATGTCCATTGATTGGTTCTATCAAAGGGAATTCCTCACATATAGGCACTTGCATTATTGATAGGCGTGCAATGAATCGCCGAGAGGCATAAGAACTTTCCAATGTCCAATTAATCTTTTAGCTGACTTCAGCCGAAGTCATTGCGAGGCAATCGAGATAACAAGACGTTCTGGGGAAAGAACAACGAAGGGACAAGTGGCAAGTCTCAGCGATGAGAGATAACATTGTTATCCTGTAACAACTAGGGATCATCCAGAAAAGAGAGAGAGAGAGAGAGAAAGAGAGAGAGAGAGAGAGATGGAGAGAAAGAGATAGACGGAGAGAGAGGTGGAGAAAGAAAGAGAGATAGTTGAAGATTGCACAGCATATTGTGCCCCAGCAACCAGTAACCGATATATGCAGAGATAAAATGTATTAAGGTGGACGTGAAATTCAGGTCCACCTTAAGTGAGACCTGTTATTCAGGTCTTTCGTATACCCATTTTAGAACGATTTGCATTTCTATTGTAGTTTCCCACTCTGATGCTGTATAATGTTCATCAATGCTAGATGCAGGATCAAATCTTCCTCCCAAACATCCCTGTGTGTGTGTGTGTGTGTGTGTGTGTGTGTGTGTGTGTGTGTGTGTGTGTGTGTGTGTGTGTGTGTGTGTGTGTGTGTGTGTGAGTGAGTGTGTGTGCGTGCACACGCGCGCATGTGTGTATGTGTTTGGCTATCGCAAAAGGGAGATGGTGGGATATCGTGGCTGCGTTCCACGGACTACTCCTAACCGAGCACACACACTCCAAAATAAGCAGTTTACGGAGGAACGTGGATGACTGATGCTATCAAGTTTGGAACATAATGCGGACATAATAGGCTACATAGATCACCCCGGCTCCCTTTGCGTCAATTACCAAGGAATGTGTTTCGGAAATGAGAACTAATGTCTCTATCACCCAGTCTAATACACCTTTGCTGGGGATCAGACCGCGTCATTAAATATTACACACACACTTCCGTCTTTTTGCCATGAATAATTTGAAGAGTTGAATTTGCTCGAATATGATGACATAGCAACGAGGTCTAGACAGTATGGAGGGGAAAGTAAGCCTTGAGTGGGAACTTAATTAAAAGTTTCGCGCGACACTCCTACTGTATTTTAGAATATTAAAAGTGGTATTACAGGGAGTCTATGCATTAAGAGTTACTGTATCAACATTATCGTCAGTCGTTAACTCACACACGGCACTATCGAAGAAGTGTTTTTGGAAGACTTGGGTGAATTTTGTCATGACGAGAATAGCGATTCCCGGGATTTAGTCTGTGTCCTCTTCACAACATGGTAGTGTTTGTTTTTCCAAACATGCATGAGGCTTACTTATGAGCTTCTGTAAGGCAGACAGATCAAGCGCAAGCGAGAAAGAGAGGATGGGAATATGAGCAGAAAACTGAGAGATGAGGGAGAAAGAGAGAGAGAGAGAGAGATAGAGAGACAGAGAACATTGGAGAAGTGGTACGGGACATGTTTTCGCCAAGTGACAGCAGGCTTTCAGCTGTTTGCTGTTGCGAGTTCGTCTGGGGGATGACATGTGATGGATTGATGATGAACCCCCTGATGAAAAACTGTCTCATTCCCGTCATCGTTTGTATTTATTTATTTATCTATTTATTTATTTGTTTCCTCCGGCCCTTGCAGGTGCTGGAACACGAGGCATCGCATCAGCGAACCGCTAATGGTTTCAGCCTGCATGCGTGGAGCATGGGCTAGGTTTTGCTGATGGAGACTGAGGTGGGGGTGCTGGGTGGGTGGTGTAGGGTGTGGAAGGAGGAGGAGTGGAGGTGGGGGCTGTTCAAAATAAATAATTTAATAGTTGTTTGGTTCATCATGCAAATTCAACTTCTCAAGCGTAGCACATTCTTCAAACGGACATCCTCTTCTGAGGGAGAGACGCATGCTGATAAAGAGACAAATGAGCACAAGGTCCACACACACACACACACACACACACACACACACACACACAAGCCTTGCCGCAGTGTGTGTGCACGCGTAAGTTTGTGTTTGCGTGCATGTGAGTACATGAGTACGAGTCAGAGTGTGTATGTGCGAGTAAAAGAGTGAGTGCGTGTGTGTGCGTGTGTTGGCGTGCCTGTGTCTGTTTGTGTGTTTCCATGTGAGTATCTATCCATGTTTGTGAGTGTATGTGTGTGTCTGCAGGCACATGTGTGTGTCTGTGTCTGTGTGTGTGTGATTTTCCAAGAAAGAGAGAAGGGCGTATGACCTTTGTTCCAAGGACGACATTATCAGACTGAAAGGCTTTTCACTGAGACTTTCTATTCTTAAGCACACCACCTTCTTCGAGGACCGCTGCTCTCCCCACTCAACTCGGCCCCCACCCTCCCCATTTGGCAGAGACATCTGCAGCAATTACTGTTCAACAGTCTTCCCGTGTCCCACCCGTCCCCTGTCTTCATAGGAGTACAGTGTCCTTTCAGGCAGCTGGTCGGCCAAGAGACCTAATAGGATTACCAGCGAAAAAGTAGGCAAGTGCTTAATTGAAACACATGAGTAAGTCATTTAGCACTCTGTTGAATCTTTGCGTTTCAATTTCTGCGTCAAACCTCTGCCTTTTTTATAGTAGATAAACGCAACTTTGTTTTGCTGGAAACGGTATAAATGCAAAGACTGTACAAGATTTTCACCTACAGTAAATACAATCTTTACGAAGCCAATTTGATGGTGAACAAACTTGTAATAGGCAAATCGTTCACCATGCATAGCTGTACAGCGCAGACATAGCGAGTCTGAGAAAAACAGCCATGCAACTTCAAGAACGGCGGCCTGGCAAATTCAGTTTGTTGTTGTCACTGATATTTCTCTATGTGAATGAATATACCAACACATCAGATAGAAGGCATCATAACATGGTGGTGCATTTGTTAAGTAGTTTTTTTTAGCCATTTGCTTAGTAGTCAATAATTAGAACACCTACGCTTCCGCAGCTGCAAGCAGGTTTTAAATCAACCTTACCTTGAGAGAAGTCACGTGTGGCATGAGGAAGTGAGATATGTGTCAATTGCACCAGTCTCACGCTCAGCTTTGCTGCATTACCTGTCTCTGCAACTGGGTCATGTCATCACTGGCTACATGTCAACCCTCCTTTTTCTGAATTTGCCACGTATTTTAACTTTTTTCCCCGCTACTTCCCCGTAAAAAATATCACATATTTTAATACTCTCATAACATTAGCCCTTCCACTGCACCTGTCAGTCTCTGTGCTGTTGTCCTGTTGCCGACCCGTTTGACCCTCCAGCGAAACAGATTGCTTGAAGGTGACCTCCAAGTGATATTAGCCTATTTAAGGTGACAGCACCATGTGGCGCAAATCTGTAAAGTCACTTTAGACCTACAGTACTGTAGCTTCACACTTTGTTTAGTTAGTGCAGCACTTTTGCACTATTGCAGAGGGAAAACCACAGAAACCACAGAAGAGACTAACTTTCAAAGCTCAATGTTGACAGTGATGTACGTTCTGTAGCCATGACAACATGCATGAAGTATAATAGCCTGATGGGAGCATTTCCACATCCAGGGAAATAATGACTATAGTTGACTGAAGCTCACGTTGGCCGCAGGAAGTGATGTTATTCCAAGTTAGCTTTCTATTTCCCTCGCTGGCCCAGACAAACCAGACTGAAACATTGTTGGCATTGTTCTCCTCCAAAATCGATTTTGCCATTATTTCTCCAGGAATGAGATTTTCTTCGAGACCAAACAAAACGCAAATGGAGTGTTGCATATAGCAGAATGATAATCATTTGCGCCAGACGAGAAAGGGTAATTGTGATGTTGATTGCCGCGTCCTGCGGATTCCTTTTTTCAGTTAACCTTTGACCTTGGCAATATTTTGCACCAAACCGTCTTCGTTGCTTGCCTCTGTAACAGATAATGTATTCGGATAGCCCAACAAGGTGATAACAAAATTACCTGACATTTTCAGATTTATTGCTGTATTTTCCTATTATCGCCAAAGAAATATAGGGAAATTCAAGTCCATAAATCATTTTGAGAGAGCAACGTTGGGATCCATTGTGCGTTTTAACATCCACCCCCACCACCCCAAGAGCCCCTCTCTCTTTTTTTCGATCAGAAATAAATTGCAGCCTCATTTTGGCAGATGGAAATGAAGAAGGCAGGAGGGGGGGTTGGGGGGGGAGGAGCATGGCGATGCGGTTGGGTGAGGGTGTGGGGATTCATTGCCTGAGACACACTGTGTGTTTCTCGGGAAACTGTGCGTCGATTGGAAAGATTTCCTGAGCGATGCTGTTACATTTCCGCTCAATACTGATCAGACCTCATTGGTTGTGACAGTCGGCTTTCAGGCCTCCGCAGCCTGTAATATTTGTTCTCCCTTTGAGGACACAGCTCAGCAGAGTGGAGACAGTGCGTTGCAGTTTGCCAGCGCGGCAGCCAGTCGCTTTCCATTCCCTTTCATTTGCACGTGTTAAGTTTAATATTTACAAAGCTTTGTTGCATTTTCCGGTTTGCAAAAGCCCTGTTATGTGGCACAGGCAGTTGTGTGGGGTTTGGAAGCGGAGGGGGACGGGAGGAGGTTGTTGAAGGAAGCAGTCCTTGCGGGGTCTGTTTCCTGCCGCGTAACAATCCACCTCTTATTGTTGTGTGAAAGTGCATAACTGGATTGCAGTGACCTTTCTTATGTTGGGTGGAGACCCGAGGAAGAAGCATTACCTCATAAATATTTATAAGAACCCGATGCCACACTACTTCTGCCCTGCAGACAAGCATTCATCTCTGTAAGGTCCTTTCTATTGAGTATATTTTAATATTCGACATTAGGCTTCTTCACCCACCGACTCAAAAACTCTGAATATACTCTGTGGTCGTCGAGTACACCTTAGAATGTGTGCATTTTCATTTATACATACATTTATTCATAGTACTAAGTATTCTATCAGTGTGTGACTCCTTCAAATCATGACCTTGCCTTTGTTAGCATCTTGCTCTACAACGATTTTTGCTCTTGCCCTGCATTAGGCCAATGTCATTTACCTGTCGTAAGACAACCCTGTGAACAGTGACCAACAAAAGGTTATGCCACGGCATATACAGACTTGTTTGACTTTATCAGCACCTCTGCGGTACAGGCACATGTGAACTTTTGCACCAAGGCTTGTAGATAACTGTATTAACATCCATAATTACAGCAGTCCTGTGACGTTGCTACATCAAGAACCACCTGAAGTTTTGTAGTTTTCTAAACTTGCCTTTTTGTTCCCCCAACAAACACCCACACAATTCTCAATGAGAATTTCAGGTCAGTTCCCACCTGTGAGATAACATCTGTTTAAGAAGCTTCTCTGCTGTTGCACTGGCTCGCTACAGCGCCATCGCTCATGCAAGACTTAACTCAAGAATGCCAAACAGCTTTGGCCTTTGGCTAGAACTTTCTAAAGGAGCCTTCTGATGCTATAAAACAGCAATGAGTCATTGATAGTTTTTTCTTGAAAGTAATGAGTTGTTGCTGTCTTTATCCCGCGATGAGTACGCGTTGAATAATGCATCGTTCTTATGAAATAATTCATCTTGACTTTGAGTTTTTGATCCTCGCACGTGTACCGGCATCAGGGTATATTCCCTTCTATTTTTCTGAGGGAACCGGGTGTGAAAATGCAGTGCAGTGCAGCCGTAACTGACTGATTCGATCTGCGAGGCAACAGGCGTTGGACCCACTGCGGAAGATAGTGCTGCAGGGCACAAGGCGAGATTGAGACGGTGATGTAGTAGAAAACTCCACTTTTGTTTTGATGCGCTTGGACATGTGCTTGATCCAAGGCCACAAGTGGGCAGGGAGAGGAAGAGAGCTTGCTTCGAGGCAAAATAACTATGTGGGTAAAGTAAGTGTGTGTCCTCCAAAATTCTAAGAGAACTTTTCCTTGATGTTGTTAAGCATTGAGTCGCTTTCAGAATCACTTGTGTGATTTTGTTCACTGCGTACCAGACAAAATTGGGCATGATCTTTGAAAAACTTCTCTTTTAATTATTGTTGCTTGTTGAGTTTTGTTGACCCACACGTGTCTCACTCCTACTTTGTCTAATTTATTGGCAAGCAATGAGATGACTTTCTGAGAGAGGCCAATAAGGAAGTGAAGACTGCATTGTACTGTTTTCCAGCATTTACTAAAATGGTCTACAGTCCACATTGTTTCTGTAGTTTACTTTATTCTGGCCTGAAATGTGTAAAATGGTCTACAGTCCACATTGTTTCTGTAGTTTACTTTATTCTGGCCTGAAATGTGTACATTTTCAAGTCATAGCAAACATGGAACAGTCTTGGATACAGCTCAGCAACATTGGTGTAACTCTCAGCTAAGACAAAATGGAGCATGTCAGCTCCCCTGCCACTCATAACTGCCAAACCAACTAAAACATTTGATCTTCCCCCTGTCCCTGCTGCTCAAATGTGACATTATGTTTAAGGCCAGCAGCCATTACCCACAAGCCAGTGCTTCCAACGGAGTCGTCCAGGGATCACTACTCTGGGTAAGCATGTGGAAAGGGCTCCTGCAACCCCCTGTGGAGAAACAAAACCCCCTGCTATTCTTGGGCACGTCATCCTATACACCCCATGGGCATTCAACCCCCTACCACCCCCCCCCCCCCCCTAAAAAAAACAGAGATAAATATATAAATAATTGAATAAATTAATCAATGAATAAATGATTAAAACCCTCTTGATGAACACCGGACATTGACTAAGTTGGGAGTGAGTTGACATACTGTATGTTAAAACAAAAAGGTGTGAGACTGAGGTGTGGTTTACCAGAGCTACTCTAGGGGAAGAACCGCCTCCATTCCTCACCTCTCCGTAACGTTCCTCGCTTTTCATTCCAAACGGGCAGTGAGCGCGGGCGCTCATGAAAATGTCATTTTCACAGAAGCGGCAATTCATTTTCATTAAGTGTCATCGATGTGCGACTGTTGCCCTGTGACAGACAAGCACTTTCTTTTGGAGGAGAGGCTCTCATCTTGGCATTGGTATACACAC
>NC_085016.1:7526121-7551121 GCF_963854185.1 Sardina pilchardus
TAACTGGATGTGATTGCTGGCGGATTTTCTTCTCAGGCGCCTAATGCTGTTGGTGTTAGCAATCACAGCTCTATGCAAAATAAAGGCGAAAAAAAAAGCCCAGGCTTCAGTGCACTAATCCAGAGGGTGCATTCGCCGCCAGCTGTTCCAATTTATGCAACCAGACTTTTTCTTTCTGGAGTGGGTGAAAATGAACAAAGGAGACTGACCAGAAAGAGTGGAGAGAGAGAGAATGACACAGTGTGCAAAGGAGAGAGAGAGAGAGAGAGAGAGAGAGAGAGAGAGAGAGAAAGAGAGAGAGGAAGTAAGGGGGAGGGAGGGGTGAGAGAGAAGCAGAGAATGAGAGCAAGAGAGATATAGATATAATCTAAGACTATTCCTCCACAAAGCCTCCCTACATGGTTCTCCACCATGACTTCATTACTAATCACTGGAAGTATTGATACCCGCTGCTACATTCAATTAACTGGGAACATTTCTATTTCGCCGCATTATTATTCAACTCACCATTTATGACGGGGGCCCCCTCCGCCTCATGGCTTCCTTTGTGTTGGGGCCGCTGCGTGATATGAAAGACTCTTTTCTCATTCCCCTGTACAGAGAGAGAGAGAGAGAGAGAGAGAGAGAGAGAGAGAGAGAAAGAAAGACTCAGTTATTTTGTGCGTGGGTTTCTATTTTCCCCCTCCCAGTGGAACACACACTGAGATGCGGAACGCTGTCGGGATGTCTTATTGGACTGTTTGGAGCTTTGCAGTGGAGGCCGTGCAGACGCAGCACAAGTCATCCATTTTGATTTGAACTTTTTTTATCGCCATCATTCTATTGTGGCGAGGCATTATCTCATCTGGTTTCTTTTCACATCCACAGACTGATGTGTCTTAAATTGCCAGGGAACAGGGAATATCGTTGATCGTAATAAACAACTAGAATGCAGGCATTCCTGAAGGCATTGTTCTGGTTGAAGGGTGATATCAATAGCCATTTACCAGGTCCACACGGAGCTAATAAACAATTAGCACTCCTATGGCTCTTCAAAAGCCATGGGTCTTTGGAAGTAGCCTTGTGATTGGGGCACATGAATACTGATTTAAAGACATGTCCGATGCCCACAACACAATTAGCGTCTCATTTGGAGATACATTAAAGCATCAGTCCCTTGGCAGGACTGAAAGTAATTTAATTTGGGTACAGGACACCAGGTGTAATAGCAAAACTATGCACTGTACAGCTCTTAGTCTCGCTATAATGGGAAATCCAATAACAAAATTGGAATCTGAAATGTAATTCACCTTAATAGTATTTAATACCAAACGTCTTTGTCTTACTTAACTTACTCTGCCCTCACAACTACTGTTTCCCATTGTCTGCTAGCGACTTTATGATGACATTGTAATTGCATTGTGACTAATGTTCCATAAGAAACTTGGTTTGCTTCTCTGTCCGTCTCTAGTGTAATTTATTTATTTGCTAGCTTGTTTGTTTGTTTGCGTGTGTGTTTTTCTTTTTGTGAGCCATGTGTCCTTAGATGTTACCTCATTCGCTCTCCCCTGAGTCTTTGAATCCACAAGTGCCCTGCGTTGTTTACGCTGCTTTCATCTCTCCCAGAGGCCTGGATTGTCAATGACGGAATTTTCTGGATGCCCAGCCGCTAACAGAGTTATCTGCAATTAAATCAGCCTTTTGCCAAATTGCTAACCGGTGTATGGTTTGGCCTGCCCCCCCTCTGAAAATCTGGAGGTTGTGGGGAAAAATTAAGGTGCAGCAGCGATCGCTCCTAAAAGGCACGGTGAATCATTGTGGCTGGCTGCTGCTGCTGCTGCCGCCGTCCTCACAGTTCACCAAGGGGGCTGAGGGGGGGGGGGGGCTGGGGGGGGAGTATATGTGGCGGCGGGTGGAGGGGGTGCTCTCTCTGTTTTTGCAACCCGGAGATTGAATTAAGGGCGATGTTTATAAAGACATTACGGGAGGAACATGACATGATGCATTAGTGGTGGCGGCGGGCGCTCTGGGGATGACACATCCCCAACATCTGCAGCCGGCTCCCTGCACTTCCCACTGGGGACCAAACATTAGCACAGTGGCGGGAGCTAATTCAGTCCTCGCCGTGGCCCGAGGGGTTTGTCAGAGATGCACACAGAGAAGAGAGACAGAGAGAGAGAGAGAGAGAGAGAGAGAGAGAGAGAGAGAGAGAGAGAGAGAGAGAGAGAGAGAGAGAGAGAAAAGGAAACACACAAGTCAGGAATGAAGGAGCTGTTCTCAGAAAGATCTAAATCAAAGCTACAACTCCTCCCCCTCACCACCCCACCCCACCCCATCCCAAACCACTCATTTGGATGGTGCATCTTTCGGAGAATCTCGTGGGAAATGTATTTGTTCCGTTAATTCGTGGCCAGTAGGGGTAGGGTCTGTGTGTGTAAATGGACATTTTCCTCATTACAGTACGTGCCTCATACTATGTGTGGTAAAGCTGTGTTTGATGATTGGGCCACTTACTGCTCCTCCTGCTATGGTGAATCAAAATAGCAAACACACACACACACACACACACGCACAAATTACATCTGATTACAGCTGACAGGACTCAGGCACAGACTGTCATTGCATAGAATGCCGTGTTTCTATGGTTATGGATCAAATGAATTATGCTTTTGGATCATTGCATGTCCTTGTAACCTGGTTCAAAAACACATTACCTCTTGAGGCACATATATATGGTAAATGCATCTGTAAGTTATACCCCATCAACTCAGACAAGAGATCTCAAACACATCCTGATAGCCATGTCTGCACTGTGGAGGGCCTAGCAGTATATTTATTTAGCATTAATGCTGTAACCCCAAATGGGATTCACTGCATCTTGTATGACCTTAGGAATTGCTTTGCATGTGTAGGCTATGTTATCAGTGTTGTTATGTTGTCTACACAACATTCAAATGATCTAAATCCATAATGGCTTTAAAGTCCACAAAGCCTTTCCATTGTTATTCCTTTCAAATACCCTCCCTCGTCGGGACTGGATTGACAATATGTAGAGAGGGGATGGAGTGCTCCAGGAGAGCATGTATGTACGCCCAGGAAATGAATGACAAACAGCTTTTTTCCAAGGACTGCCACTCAAGGCAGCGGCTGCCGATTTAAACTCAACATCCCTGAGAACAACTCTTTACCAATCACTTTGCTGAATACAAATCTTTGCCGGAGCATGGATGGCAGACCGAGAGCACGAGGCACATGGCGCTGCTGAAGTTTCTGCATGTTGTCTTTCGAAGACGTGACGCATGTCCTGTCTTTATTACAGGTCCTTCAGTCAAAAGCAGCCACAGAGCATATTAGTGTTCTTTCCAGATGCAGGCCTGCATCAAAGAATAGAATAGAATATACTTTTTTGATCCCTTGAGGGAAATTTGTTTCTCTCATAGATTAGCCCAGCTTGCCGTTACATTATAAACTTTTTTTTTTCATGATAGCGTGAACGTCTCCTTTTAGTACATCAGAAGCATACATACACGCCTCGACATGGTAGTGTTTTTTTTCCGCTTAAAAATAATTTATTTTCATTTTGAGAGAAACAATAGAAAATAGAAAATGCCACTTGCAGGTCTTTTGTTTAGAACAGGGAATCGCGTTACCGGGACAATGTGACACTTTCACTTACGCACTCCCTCCCTAGGTTATTCATGAGGGACTATTTGTGATGCTGTTTTCGACCAAAGCCTGGTCTACTTGATACAGTTGGGATTAACATTGTTGAACATTTATTGGATCTAACACTAGTTCCCAATAAAGCAGAGACATGAGTTACAAATGATTTGTCCAGGAAGTACTGTAATGGGCTAGGCTATCTCATCACATGAATGATTGTTAATCTGTTCTGAGTTGTATGATTGCATGATCACCCTGATGAACAAAGGATGCTCGCAAATGGTTATTGCTGAGTATGTCTTGTCACAGCAGAGACAAACGTTGAAATGTGCATTATTTACACTCCTGAAAGAAAGGAACCAATTACTTGAATGGCCAGTACACCGATGAGACCCAACATGATTACCTTCAGCAAATGTTATTGGCTGTTCAATATTGAGTGGGCTATCCACACCAGTGTCTTACGGTTATTTGCTAGCAAGGCAATAACGACCTGATGGAGACAATAGAGATTGGTATCTTTTTGACAGGTAACAGCAAGGATGCAGTGCCTAAAGAATGCTTGCTAAGACTCCTCCAAACAGTGCAAGGCAGTTGGTATCCCAGGTGGACCCTCTATAGTTTAAGAGAGGAAAATCCCAGGAGCCTGACTAGATTTCCTTTCTTTCTTCTTTTTGTGGTCATTGAGGCAGTGTTCGCTATTGCAGGGAGAGGAGACACTGGGTATTTCAAGATGGAAATCCGATGGAACGAGTGCTCAGTGCCGGAATCAGTGACACCTAGGTGGTCAACATGTTTGATGCTTGAATATATCTTGTTGCAACCCAGCAAACATTGTGTGTGTGTGTCCAACTCCATGTGACTACCTAAGCACCCGGCAACACTATTAGGCCAGGATGTGGGATGTTTTGGCTGGAATGAAAAACATCTGAGACTCTATGGTGCCATAACGTCTCCTGGAAGCCATGTGAAATCACTATGGTAACTGAGAAACGGTGTACAAGAGAGGAAATAAATTCAGAGCATAATGAAACCTTTCTCTCTCTCTCTCTCTCTCTCTCCTCAGTAAAAGGAAAGAACGAGAGAACACTTAATGACAGAGCAGGTTAAATACATAGACCGTTCCAGATAATTCCCCTCACAGAAGTGCAAGGGCGAAGTGCATGCTGTTGCTGAGAACAGTCCCTTTACAGTACAGAACTGTACAGTACAGTTACACCATCCATCTTGTGTGTGAGTACTGTGTTTGTCTTTCAGAGTTTCTTGGCTTTAAGGTGAAAGGCAACGGCAAATTAGACACCGAAATGGCAGGAATTGGCCAGAGGCTGACCTAAATGATCTTTGCCACCAGATTGGAATATATCTGAAATGGGTGAGACCGGACAGTGCAACAGCATTGGTACTCGAGCATAACATCATGACAGACCTGCTCATTTCTGAGCTGACAGACAGTATGAGCTACAGTACCAATGAATGATGTGTTCCCAATAGTGCACCACAATGAACAAACCTAAGGTTGCAGAGAAAAACAGGCATTTATTATTTGCAGATCATTCTCTGTCCCTTTCCATATTTTCAAACTCCATCCTTAGTACTGTATATTCTCCCTTTTACCATCAAAGCCTGCTTTCAAGTCCTCCCAACACATTCTGACTTGGCTTTGTGATACCCAATTAGCCTGAACTCAACTATTGAAAACTGAAATGTATCTGTCAAAGGATAAATAATAATTCATCTGTGTTTGTCTGTTTGATATAATTTTTAATGTCTCGATAAGTGAGAGGGTCTCAGTTTACAGTAGAACAGTAGTTAATGCATGATGTTTCTGTAACTTGGGATATTTGATGCCCTCTCTGAGGAGATACACTCACACCCCCTTCTCTCAGATAAGATAGAGTCCCTGGTGATTTGGAAGTATAGAAAGATATAGATTCTTAGATATAGATATAGATTTAGATTCTTAGATATAGAAACAAGGATTCTTCACTCTCTTCAGTCTGCCTCTTGTCATTGACTGGCTAGGCTCTGCTCTGCCTGGTGACTTCTTCTGGAGAAGGCCGTGCTCTCTCTGGCCTCTCTCTCTCTCTCTCCTTTCTTAGGGGTTTGTTATTCTCTTTATTTGATGAATTATTTTGCCATGTGTAGTTGACAACATAAACTTGTTAAGTTTAAGTTTAAGTTTGTTATTTGGTTAAGCTTTCTTAAATTATATTGTTACAGTATGTGCCTATCTGAGTTTTACTTTCAATGTTAAGTGATATTGCTCACATTTACCTTTATGATTAAAAGGTAAATAAATGGTTAATTCACCCACCGTTTATACATTTCTTCTCAAATGCCATGGCATTCTCTGCTATAGTTGATAAGCTACTTGGTAATTATTCGAGGTCAAGTTCTGATGAATTAGTTCTGAGTCAGATTAATCATAATTTCTAGTAATATTTAGCGCTGCTTCACCAGTCTGTCTTAATGTTCAATACACGTTGAAACGCAACCTTACAGGACAAAGCATTCTGTTTGATCAGACCTGTCTGAGCTTGTAATCTACTTGCATCGATGTTTGGATCTGTAAAGCTACTTATGTGTAAAGATCCAAATAAAAGCATTAAAATGTGTATGTATACAGTATGTATGTGTGTGTTAGCCAAAGGTTAATTAATAAGGTTTTCTCAAGACATGGTGAATTAAAGCTCCATGGTGTATTCATTTGTATGGATGTGAAGTAAGGGAAGTCAATAAGTTAGAGCAAGGGGGGAACATATAGAGGTTGGTCAGTAATAGGCAGTGCACAGCATGTGAGGAGCATATCATATCGAGCTTTGCTCTCCCCCAAGTAACTTCATTAGCCTTTAAAATGCACAGCCCTTCCCCACAAGCAGCATGCATTCAGGCCAGCAAAGTGATTGCCGGTCGGACTCCAGGGGGAAGTGGTGGGCGCCTAGTTTACTCCCAGGGCTCCGGATCACATTAAAAGTTGGGGCCCCCCCTCTTCATCTGGGCCCCCTTTTTTCTCTCCTCATCTATTCCTACCTCGTCATCTTTTTCCCTCCTCTCTTTTCCTTTTTGAAGTAATGATGGTGCTGCTGGAGTTTATGGATTGAAGCCTCAAGGTCCCATGAATCCTTGAAGTCAACAGAGAGCAAAAGAGCACCTGTAGCTGGACTAATCAATAAGCTCCTTGACCCAGGTGCATGTTGGGGAATGAGAGAATGAATTGACATGACTGTTTACTTTGTGGAAGCTTCAATGCGATGTATAGGCTACACACGGCGCTCTTAGTATCTCTCATAGGAGCTTAATGACCAGCCATGTCCTCATTTAGTCTCTGTGAGCATGTGTATGTGTGTGTGTGTGTGTGTGTGTGTGTGTGTGTGTGTATGTGTGTGTGTGCGCCCAGGTACTTTATGCAAAGCACTTGTCCTGCGAGGTGTCTTAAGCAGATGGGCTGGGCATTTTTAAGTGCGCGCTCTTTAATTAATATGTGCAACTAATGAGACTCTTCAGCCTGCACGGCAGTACACAAACCTGTGCTGTTTGGCACTTAAGTCCTCACCATCAGCTTTTTATTTCATTATTTCATTATTTATTTCACTCTCTCTCCCCAGGAGCCGGAGTCAGTGTCTGCCATGTTTGAAACAAAAAAGCAGTTCTGGGTCATTTGGTTGAGATGATTGTTTAGGATACTTGTTCGCCACGCTGTCTAGGGGCACGTTTCCGTTAGAGCCAGGTGTTGGCGCCAGTGATTCATCTATATGCCCGACCCGACTGCAGGCGTGCACATCATTAAAAACTCCCCAGTGTTGGATGCAATGGTGATGGCATGCCAGGTGCAGTCATTCGTCACATGGAGTTTTTAGGTGATGTGGCACCGTGCAGTCACTGCACTAGAGTAACTGCTGGAAGGTGCCAAACGCCAGCAACTTATGACTGACTTTGTGTGACTGCTACTCCATTACAGAGAGACTATCTAGTCAGATTATACATTTGTCTCTGGAACATCTGCTATCTGCTAAAAGAAGAGATATAAGGTGCTGTGTCCACCAAACGCGTTTTTTACAGCCAGAGCGCCCTCAACCTCCTCCTCCTCTCGGCGCTTCGATAAGTGTTTATTGTTGCTAAGTTACCAAAACCAGAGAAGGTTTATAACGAGAAGTGACATTGACGAGCCCGGCGCTGTTCTAAAAGTTGAACAGATTTCAACTTTGAGCGCTCTGAGCGCTGCGACAAAAAACGGTCGGCGCAGGCGTTTTTCTCCGCCGAGGGCACTCAGCGCTGTGAGCGCTGAGCTACATAGACTTTACATTGAAAATTGTCGCCGTCGGCGCAAAAAGCGCGTTTGGTGGACACAGCACCTTAATGTCCTCTTTACTGTTTTTTTTGTTTTTTTGTTAATGTGATTATGCATTTTTGTATGGTAACAATTTACTTGAAGGTACAGTATCTACTGTACATAAGACTGACATGACACTGTCATGAACTCACAACACTGTCATGACATGAGTGTTATGTCATATACGTTTATGACTTGTTTTTAATGTAATTGACACACTTATGACAGTTTCTTGTCACTCTTATGAAGATATACCTTCAAGTAAAGTGTAACCTTTTTGACTATATCAAACACACATCGCACACAGAAAGAGTGTAAAGAAAAGACTATAGTAAACATGTTGACTATTTGGTTCACTGATTGACGGTTATTAGTAATGCAAAAGCAGGTGGGGTGTTTATGGAGCACTGGAGTAAAACCTGAGGACTCTGAGGAAAACGCAGTGCATCGAAACATCAGTCTTTTGTGCACCACAACAAAAAAAAGTTATTAAGTAATCTGAGTGCTCCGGTCTTCTTTGGGTTAGTCTATTAGAAGTAGCCCAGCCAGCGTTTCCAATCCTGTGGTCCTGGACTGTGAGCACCGACAAGGCTTGAGCGCAAGTGACACCCCTTCTACTGGAATAAAGCATTTGCTCTGGGTCAAGAAAAAAGCACAACCACACAATTTATCCATCTCATATAGATGCTCATGTTTACTAGAACACATGATCATCAGGTAGACATATTCAACGGTGTGTGCTATCTGGGGATACTACTCCATACTCAATAACAACCTCAAACCTCAACAAACGGTTAAATGAAGAAGTTGAAGAAATCCCAATGTGGGTGCAGCGTTCAGTTACACTATTGATGAGGCATTCATCTACAGAGGTCTCCACTCTCTGTGAAGTTTTAGGTTGGACATTTGACAGACTTCAGATGCATTGGCTTCTTCTGAATGAAATGGCTTATGCTTAATTTTTTTACGATCATGAGAGGGTTCTCGGAAAATATTTGGAATATATCTCCCCTACAGAGAGAAGAAAAATAATTTGTGAACGCCTGACCTAAACCACTTTATTGTGATATACAGTACGTAGCAAGATGACAAAAATTGGAGCACAAACTCTAGGCCTCACAAAAGCACAATTTGGCACCTTTTCTGAATGGAGAGACAAAAGAAGAGTTAGTAGAGGTATGACAGATTTACGTATATAAACTTAGACAAGATCTTGGAACATGCCGTAATTTAGATTGACACAGTCCGCCTGACTTTCTGGATCTACATCAGCCTGTAGAATTGTAGTGCAGTCATGAGGGGGCAGTAATCTCATCGCTTCTAATTAAACTAAAACATTGGAAATGTTGGCACACCTCTGCTAAATCATGTCCACTGCAATCGCTCCATTTAGAAAACCGTATACCAGTCACATTGATGTTTTATGTTCATAATATCTTCAGCAAAAGAAAAGGATGTCCAGGCTGTAAATATGCCAGATGTATTCATCGTAAGCCAAATATCAAAACAAAATTTGTCACTTGCCTAAGCGTTTCACAGGAGAAGGGGAGACACCAAGACTCGCAGGCGGCTGCCAAATGCTCAACAGATGGGAAAGGGTATAAATACATCTGGAAGCATATGACTGTGTAAGGAAATATTAAGGAGGGAAACGAAAGCAGAGGATGTCGATGAGGAATATTAAACAGGCGTCTGGGAACAATGATGGAAGAAGGTCACCCTGAGTTATATGGTCGAAAAAATGGGGAGAAAAAAAAGAAGGAAGAGAAAAGTTTCATGTGGTGCAAGATAATGGGACACCGCTGGGCTAATTTTAGTGTAATTTATGATGTGACCTTTGGGCAGGAAAATCTAGCATTATAATACGGAACAACACAGTTATCTATTCTACAGTAAATTAGCTTGAAATTATTGAACATGAATATTGCATTTTTTCCAATCCCCCTCCACTCACCCCCCTCCAACATCCAGCACCTCAGTCCCCACCCTCGTGGACTTTATTATGCATTCCTATGAAGGGAAATGAAAATTCTCACATTCGCAGTCTGCCTTGAGGTGCTCAGTCTTCTGCACGAGAGGTGTTGTTTGGTGAAGCTCACAATCATTAGCTGACTTCAGGAGGTGCACCTGAAACTCCAGAAAGAGGAGGAAGAAGAGAGAGAGCGAGAGAAAGAGAGAGAGAGAGAGAGAGAGAGAGAGAGAGAGAGAGAGAGAGAGAGAGAGAGAGAGAGAGAGAGAGAGAATATTTAAAAGGGCCTGAACTTCCTTTAGCTGGACCTCCCTCACAAATTTAGAGCAAGGCCAGTTTGAGGACAAAAAAAATGTGGGTGTTTCAGGTAGATAAGCAGGGGAAAGGATCCGGTATGACGATCCATAAAGCCAGGCCAAAGAGTCAGACCCTCTCCACAAGGCAGAAGCCTTTGTGCTCCATGTGTAATGGGTGCATGCCAGTCCAGAGAGCCAGGAGTAGGGATGGGTACTGAGGACCGGGATTATATTATTACCGCTTTGCGATAGTCAGTACGGGAATATCGTTACGTTTTTAAGGCAAACGGTGCGGCTTTCAGTATTTATATAGCGTTTATTGGTTTATCTTAGCCTGGCTAGCGCCTACCACTTCTCAAATGAGAAGTGGTCTGGCAACCAGACGTTCATTTTCTCGTATTTTAAAAAAATGCCCAGATCCGTTCATTGGGCGCCACGGATGTCTATCAAATGCGCCTGTGCGTAGCTCATCATGGTCTTGCTTTCTCCCCTGTTCTGTGATTGGTCGCCAACATCAGGCGAAAATGTGGGTGTTAGTTTCCAGACTGCCTTAGCAGCGTGAATGAAATCACCGCGCAAGGCAGGATGGGAACACCCAGGCTAGGTTCATCTAACATTGCTGTCACATTCCAAAGTGCGTATGACTCTGCCACTGCACATGGAGGCATGCATGGTCTGTTCAGTATGACAAAAGTGTTTACATGCCTCTGATTGGCTGCATTTGATGTTGACTTGATTTAGGGTCAAGAAAACTCTCTTCTTGCAGCAACAGATAGCTTAGCTTGTCGCTAATAAACACCCCCCTCCGATGTTGCCCACATTACAAGTGAGCAAATGTTATCCCAGATAGAAAACACCCATTGGCCCAATATTGGCAGTGGTTGGCATTGTCAGATGTGGAATTTCAACATTGAAACAATGTCACAACAACGGCAGCCGCTTAAGCAGTTGTGGAATGTTGGTTTATAGGCTAGTCATGTTCGGCGCCAAAGCCAATGTGTCACTTAGGCAACAAAAATACATTTTTACACAAGATACAGTATATGCAACACCATTTCAAAAAAACATTAAAGCAATGTCTGAATGAATAGTTTGTCAAAGTGAGAGAAAGTACTTGTATTTCCTCTCATACTGTAACAAAAGAATTTACAACGTCGAAACACTGTCACACCCACATCATCCCACCGACTGGTTGTTTGCAACTGCAGCGATTGTCAATAGCACAACAATTCTGCTTTTATGAAGTGATAGGCCTACCTTACACCTGCATTTGTTTGTAAGACAGATCACCCTCACAGTGGCTTGAGGTTGTACGGTAAGTCACAGTTGAATTTTGAGAAGTGAGGGGGACTCACCACCATGCCCTAAATCACAGATTTTCGATTGCAGATCTTGGCAACATGGGCAGCACCTGGAAATTGAGCTCAGGTCTTCGGTGTTAAAGGCGGTGATGTTAAAGGTTCACAATGAGATCTTGCATGGTTTGTAGAGCAATTTCACTTTTGTCACAAATCATAGCCATCCCCCTTTGATCAGCTTGCTGACTGCTCCCTGAATACATCGTGAAAAAATCCGGTCTCTGGAGACAGCACAGGGGCTGTAAAACGTCAAACAAACGCTAGGGCACAGGCTGTGTACCAAAACATAACAAACCATATTTTAGCCAAATACCAACAAGATGTTTAGGGGAGGGGTTGTGGGGAGTTAGTGAGCATGCATATATGGGTTGGGGGCACCAGTGAGAGAACTTGATTTAGTAGCATGCTTTGGAAAGTAGTGTTTTGTTTGTTTACGTGGAAAGTCAACAGAAGTAGCATCATTCAGGATCTCGTAGTGCACCTTTAACCACCACACCGCCATGCCCAGAGAGGACCTGTGGTCCAGCATAGAAACTTGGAGAATTTTAAGTCAAAAAGTACAAAGTCTGCCTCAGGTGAACCTTGAAGTCTGGACCTTTACATTGCCATGCACTTGACTTACCAAGTGACGAGAGCTAGTGAAAATAAGCCTGTGTAATGTATTGGTGGGGCATTTTCTGATTTTTGGAGTTTGGAGTTGAGAACAGTGTGTTCTGGACAAATTAGAGCACCATTTTCAACCCATTTTCTCTGTGTGTATTTGTGTATGTGTGAGTATGTGTTTTTATGTCTGTATGGGAGTGCATGTTTGTTTGTCTTTTCTGTATGTGTATGAATGTTATGTAACAAATGCACATACACTTTCTCTGAACTGTCAGCTTACATTTTAAAGCATAGGCCTAGTCCATATCGAAAAACGTTTAAACAATTTGGAACTCTGCACAATCTGCTCCATAGAACTGGCTTAAATAGACAATGTGCTGGGTTTTGGGAGATTGAATACAACCCGCAATACAACAGCAAGGACTGTGATTGGCTTACTGGTCCTGTGTGTTTGTGCCAACTGTGGGGAGTAGCAACATGCTAGTTCACTGACAAAAGCTTTGTAATCTAGAAAAGCACTCAGAGAGCGCAGACCTCCACCTGTATTGTTCTTCTAGGTAAGCTATTAGTATCCAACTCATAAGGAACGTTATGCACTCCGATAAAATGTCCATGAAAAGTCTGCTTTACCGCTTTATAGTCCTTTAGTTTGCCTTCTGTCAACCTGCGTGTCCAACCAAAGTTTGTCAGTAATGTTTCAGATGACTATTTTCTGTTTTTAGGTCATTGGAATGTACTGTGTCTATTTCTCGATAACTTTTGCAACATCTGAGCAAGAAAAGGCCAAACAAATAAGATGAATATTTCAGCACGTCAGTCTACGGAGTTTGGCATTCAGACTACTGTTTCGATGGTGAGTGACGCAGACAGAGGACAACTTCACAACTTCAAAAGGTTCATGCCGGTGTCGAGGCAACGGCGTAGTCATTCCGTGGAGTCGACACAGAAGCATAAAACAGCCTTTAGCCTCAGTTTTCTTGAGATATGAGCCAAAATGTATAATTGATTCGCTTTAGCGCCACCTATAGACACAGTGCCTCAGGTTTGGCGGTCTGAGTAGAGACTGGTCTCTGGAACCATATTGCACCGTTTCAAGTTGCTGAGCTTTACGTTTTTGCTGCACAAACACTTTAAGGGCAGAGAAAACCAATAATGAGAACGAAAACAACAGACTTCCCTAATTATTGGTTCACAGCCATTGACTGTGACTGTCTAGTGCAGCTCAGTGCAGTACTGCAAACTGTCCTCATTGCAAGGTCCAGGTGAGAGGCAACTCCGCCTCCTCTCTACAATGACTGCATGGTAAACGAACCTGAGAATATGCTGCTGAAATATCATGTTCTCAGAAGGATTGCAGATTTCCAGGTCTTGTTTCATCAGCAGGAGTAAAAAAAAAATGCCCTGACCACAAAGAGCAATTTTTTGTTGTCAAATATTAATGTGTCTGCAATATATGAAAGTGATGCAATTCTGAATGAACAGGGATGAAGGGTTGTTTTTGTCTATGTTATGGATTTTTCAGCTTGAAACTGATAAGGTCTAAAATGTTTCCGACAAATTCATCAACATACCTGTCCGCAGGGGACTTCCCCATCCAGCGTATTTCGTTTACTATAATTTGCGCAAGGAAGTCTGAGAGGTAACTTTAAGCCCCAAGTCCTCCTCTTGACGGGGAATAGTGTATCTTCATAGGCAGTGCTCTGAAGTGTGCTGTGCCCAGAATTGGGTTGTTCTGCTAAAGTTTCTTCTCTGGCAACAAGACTTGTCAATATTGAGTGACATGGCTGTGCTAATTGACAGAATCCCTCATTCTGCTGTGCTCTGCTAACTGATGGATTAATTGATTCTGCCAGTTGTGTGCCACTTGGCTGCTCAGTACGATTGCCTTGATCAAGCTACTCGTCCATCCATTGTTGATCGGGGTGGAGGTGTTCGGTAAAGTGATTGGCATCTGCTTAGAAAAGTACTCACACAGCTTGTTTTTTGTTCCCCCCCCTCCTCTAATTTTTTCCCCCAACAAATGAAGACACAAAGGGAAACAGGCCAGAGCCTTTCTAACTCTTCCAAGACAGCCTGCTCACCGTAACCGTGTACACAGCTTCAGAGAGGGTCCACCGACACCGGCTGCCTCGGTAAGTCCCACCTCGTGATTTTCAAGCCCCCCCTGGCCCAAATAAAAGAGTTTCTTGCACTCTTTAAGAGGGGGGGGACATTACTCAGAGCTCAGCTCTGTTGGGATATTGTGCTCAGCCCTGGGCTCGGTGAGCAAAATGCTGAGAGGATGATAATATCAGTGCTGGAGAAACCGGCCTGCTCCCAGACGGGTTAGTCACCACCTGAGTGAAGTGAAGGGCCAAGGCTGTTTGGAGTCATCCTCTGGCTGTTGAGTGAGTGTGTGTGTGTGTGTGTGTGTGTGTGTGTGTGTGTGTGTGTGTGTGTGTGTGTGTGTGTGTGTGTGTGTGTGTGTGTGTGTGTGTGTGTCCTCCTGTCCTCATCTCTTTCTGTCTGTCTGTTTCTCTCTCTCTCTCTCTCTCTTTTTCTGTCTCTCTGTGTATCCCTCTCTCTCACACACTCTCACACACACACACACACACACACACACACACACACACACACACACACACACACACACACACACACACACATTCACATTCATAATCACATTTATGCTAGCTATAAACTCCTTGAAACTGTCTCAATGCAGGCCCATATTTAAAGACTTGCTCCTCTATACTGATCAGACCTGATAGAATTATGACAATCCCCAATGCCCCCCCAGGGTTCCCAGCTGGTATATGAGTGGTGGACTTGTACACCAGGTTGAGAGGCCTATTAACCTACAGTATATAAACCACACACTGGTTTGTGACTTGTTGGAGTTATATATAATGGATGGAATGTGTGATTACACAAGTCACCATCGCAGAAGGGTGTAAAGTCTTACCACAGTGTCTTCCTGGTTTAAAAGTCTGATTGGTTACACACACACACACACACTCTCTCTCTCTCTCTCTCTCTCTCTCTCTCTCTCTCTCACTCACATTACACTCTAATACAGAGTCTTCATGAACACTCTGAGAACCATCCAAGCATGCCTACTATGAGTAATACAAAATCTCACAAACCCACATGCATTGAAAGGCATGACTGCATGCAGTCAACAAAGTGAGAATGTAGGAGATGCCATGGGCATACTATACTGAACAAAGTTATTTTTGAATCTACTTTATTTTTTTCACAGTGTTTGGAGAATGTCTGGCTCAAGTTTGGTTTATTATAACCCCTTGAAAGGGATATAGAAAAGGGAGAAAAAAAATGACAGCTATAAAAAGTACAGATGAAATAAGAGAGTGAAATGTCGGTAGTGCTTCTTGTTTTTTTTAACTGCTTATATTCTGTCAACAATTTGTCAATAGAAATAGGAATGGTATGTGAAAAGTGTTCCATAACAGTGAGGAACATTTTTAAGTAATGTCCAGGAGCATTTTCATTATATCTCCTTGTCTACTGTTGACCTATAGTAAAAGCTTGTTTTAATGATCTACCTGCGTTTGCCGTATATACTTTTGTTTAGCATAAGAGTAAGTATATACTCTTTTGATCCCGTTAAATTTTGATCCCGGAAATTTGGTTGCTGCCTTTATCCCAATCTGTGAATAAGTGAACACACACAGCACACAGTGAACATACAGTGAGGTGAAGCACACTAACCCGGAGTGTGAGGGAGGGGTTGAGAGGGGTTGGGTGCCTGGCTCAAGGGCACTTTGGCCGTGGATGTGGGCGTGGGAGAGCAGCACACAACCACTCCCCCCGTCACCGTTTCTTCGATGGTTTTCATAGTTCCGGTTTGTGGGTTGACCTGGTTTGTGGGGACATGGCAACTCTGAAGCCGGATGGTGTTATCAATAAAGCAGGGGCAAATGAAGAGTATTACAAACAGAGGTCATGCAAGGCTAACAAGGCCAGGATCTTTGCAGTGAGACCAAATGGTCACCCCCCCATCTCAAAACAAAGGATAATCTTGACCACACAGCGTGCCAGGCCTAACTAATAATCAAACGGTGGAAGCTCGCCCAAAAGAATAACTGGTTTGATCATCACTTCTGCGATCTCACAAACACATTCATGTTTGGTCTTAAATCAATACTTGTAATGTGGGCAACAGTCTGAAAATGGTTTCATTATCATCTAAAGACTAAGTACTACACGGTATAGTCTGTATGTCAACTTCTCATCTAGGTTTTCACACCAAATGGGTGACATGCATATTCAGATGATCTTTGGGATAAATCATGTTTGATGAGTTGTTTTATCTGGTGTATTTCACATTCTAACCTGAGAGATAGATACAGAAGAAAGAAAGAAAGACAGAAAGAAAGTCATAAAGAAAGAAAGAAAGCAAGAAAGCAAGAAAGCAAGCAAGAAAGAAAGTCACATGGACAGGATTCTTCATGGTCAGTCATACTGCACTGTAGTAAAAGAAGAGTCTCTGAAAACTTCAGAGGTGATTAAATCAAAAGGCTCATTTGTTTAAGACAGATCAACCAGTATTTGCCCTTTAAAGTTGAATTCAAGCTCCACAAGACCTACAGTAAGTGAAAGGATGTATTTTTTTTGTCTCCCTTCTAAAGGCCTGTCTAATTTCAGCTCGTTCTCCTAATAAAATCTCTTTGAAGCCGCCCTCTCTTCTTTAATAAGGACACATGCTCTCAACATTCATTCAACTGGCACATCAGCCTCTCTCTCTCTCTCTCCTCCCTACACACAAACCCGCGCTCTTTCTTTCATTCTCTTTCTTTCACTCTCTCTCTCTCTCTCTTTTTCCACCTTCTCTGTTTTCATTTCTGTTGACATTGCATTGCTTAGTTCCAGTATTTTATATGAGCTAATTGGCCCAGGTGGATTAATTTGCCGCTAGATTCTCTCTCTGTCTCTCTCTGTCTCTCTCTTCCTTTGTTTTCTCTCCTCTCTGTTCTTACATAACTTACATCATTTATTTTCCATAATATTCACATTCTGTGCAACACTATAGGGCAAGACTGAGGGGTTATGGAAGTTAAATCCATATAGGATATGTGTACACTAACTCCATACATGTATATTTCTATGGAGGATTCTTTGAGTGCTGTCTCCTCATTGAGAAGTTCCTACATATGCTCTGTTGACTGTGCGACTCATATCAGCCTCGCACTTGTCTAGACTCGGACCCGTAACTCGCAGCACCTTACAGGGAGCTACACCAGACGCGTAACTGAAGCGTTCCGTTCGCGACGTGTAAAATCCATTTTAGAGGATGGGTCTATTTTTTTTCGAGTGTACACGCCACTGTTGCGTCTGGTGTAGCTACTTCCATTGACTACAGTGATAATTAACTGCTGCGACCGGCTGCAACAAACGCGTCGCGAACGGAACGCTTCAGTTACGCGTCTGGTGTAGCTCCCCTGTTAGAATGGGAGTCGAGCATGCTAGCAATCGAGCTAAAAGGCCAAGGTGTTAGCTTTCCCACTGGCACATCTCTCTTTTTTTTAAAGTATATGTTTTGCCTTTATTCATAGGCTGATAGAGAGATACAGGAAGCAAGTGGGAGAGAGAGATGGGGTGGGAGCGGGAAATGACCGCAGGTCGGACTCAAACCTGGGTCCCCGTGGTCACTCAGGCCATTTTTGAGCACGAGCCACTGGCACATCTCTTAAGGCATCGGGCGGAACATGGGCACATTCATGAAAATTCAGACGAATAAATGCACATCCACTGTGTTATTAAAATTAAAAATGGTCTGGATGATCACTTAACCAAGGGAAGAGTTCTGAATAGCTGTGGGATCAAAAGCTAATGTCATTAGGTAGAAATGCAACAAATCCAAAAATCAGTTAAATGATAGGTTAATCCACACCCTGTATATGTAAACATCAAGTGTTTCCACTCATGATCTCTTATTAAAATGGCCAAAATGTGCCTTAAAAAGCTGAACAGAAACCCAGCTTGTGGCATGGCTGACAAATGTAGACCCATAGATTTTCAAGGAAACCCAACCAGGATAGTGAAAGTGAGACAGATGAGAGAGATACTGTTCCCTACATCAAGTTGGCAGAGGTCCAACTTTTCATTGGCAAACAGTATAACTTGGCAAAGCGGTGCGTGAGAGACTTTTATTTTGTAAGGGCCTTTTTTTTTTCTTTTGCTCTGTTTGTTTTGGGGAGACAAACTTAAACTTTTGTTTCATATGCGGCATATTGGGTGAAATGTTCCACCCACGGCCTTAGTGAGGTCTTATTCAGTGCTTGAAGTGGGAAAAAATAAGTGCAGGAACTCTAATTTTCCGACATTTGACATTTGTGCGGTGAAAAAAAAATCAGTTTTTAGGATGTGTTGGTTCAAAAACTATTTTAATTTAATCATTCTTTCAAGCAATAACCTATAGGCCTAGGCTACTTTTTTCTAATTCACAAATGGAATACTGAAAAACCATTAAAACAACATGAACCAGACCAGTGTGATAGCCTACTTAGGCCTAACAGACTGGCCCTAGAACCTTAAAGAAACCTTTGGGCTAAAGGCCCAGTTGAAGAAAACTGTGAAATTGCCTACTTACATTGATTTAATGAACAATATTAACAACTGGCCAAGAACAGAGATTCAAGATCTAAAGTCAGAACAGGAGAGTAAAGTGACTGTAAGTGTTCTTTCTATTGCTATTTTGGGTCCTGAAATGGCATAGCATCTGCCATGGCTATACAGTAGCCTATGACAAACACGGGGTCTGAATACAACTTCTGATATGAAAAATAAATTATTTTGAAGTGGGGGAAATGGGGAGGTATGAAAAAATCCAGAAATTCTCGTGATTACCGCTAATTCTACAGAGACATTCTATACGCCATTGGAATCAGTAGGATCTCCTGTTTATTTTGATATGTAGTTTGCCATAGGTCAGTTACGAAATCGTGAAATATTTCACAAAGAAGAATGGGTATGACGCAGAACTGAATGTGACATTCATTTTTGTATGTAACTGTAATTTTCAACGCTAATTATCTCGCGAACCGTTCATCATAGAAACTAGTGGCTAACGCCATCGGAAAGGTCAGGATCTGCAGTTTCATATGATATGCCTGTTATTTCTGTGCGAGAAATTCTTCGCGCAGCAATATGACCGAGAAGAATGGGTGCGGCCGCGGCCGAATGGTGCGTCTCTCGAAGAAGGCAGAGAGGGTCGGCCGGCGGTCCGATGGTAATCTTCTCACAGGTACCGGGCCGCGACCCATAGATTGAGAAACACTGATAGGGATAGGGCACTGTCGTAGCTCGTGGGTAATGTAGTCTTTCATTGGTCTTGTGATATTGTCTATTCTCGGGTCACTGTCGCTGCGTCGGATCAGTTTCAGTAAGTACCGGAACGCAGAAAAAAGTGGCGGAACCCAAAAGACGAAAATACAGAAGTTCCGGAACTGCGTTCCGCTGCGTTCCGGCCCACTTCAAGCACTGGTCTTATTTGTTCAAAAAGCTCATCATTAATGAATTCACTGATGAAAATCAATAGAGCAGACAGGCAGGCAGACTGGCACAGACCACAGCCTCGTGCTTGCCTGCAGCAAAGAAATCAGAATTAAATGCTAACAACGTTTTGTCTAATTTTCATGAAAAGTTTTTTTTTTTTTTTAAAAGCGAGTGTTTTTTATATCAATTTTGATATCAAACTAACTACGATGGTAGAGTTGAAAGTGTCTTTAAATTAAAAAAAAGCACATTTTAAAAGTTTTAAGCTAATTTTATGCAAGTTATGCAACACAAAAAACAACGAAAGATTTTCTCATAATGGTCACTGACAAATAAGGCTTTTAAAAATGTGTTTTTATTAAATAATCTTTAGAAATGGACAAAAAATTTTTTTTGAAGACTGTTTGAACAAGTCGCAATGGCTGTGCAATATTTACAGGGGTTTTAATACATTTGCAATTTTACCACCCAAATAATGGCAGATGGCACAACTAAGATATAAAATTTAAATATTATTAAACTAGCTTGTCATGATAATAATAATAATCATAATAAAAGAATAAATGCAGTGATAGATAGATAGCTTCATACTGATGTTGCTGATGTTTCATGGAGTTCATTTGAATCAGAAATGCGCTAAGTGCAATGGTGGAAAAATTGTTTGCCAATATACATACGATGAAAGATGGCAAGACTGGGCAAATATAGATTGGACTCTTGCTTTTCTCTGTTTGCAGTGAAGACACAGAGATAGCAACTCACGCATAATAGACCGATTAAGTGTAGATTCTGGATCATAGAAATTCACACTGACTAATTTGCTGCTAGTGAGCTGATGAATCAGTGTTTAATGAAGCTTGTGTGAATAGATTGCATATCACGTAAGAGTAGCAAACTAAAGCCAGTAGATTGTTAGGCACTACAATGCCTTGCTTGATACCAGATTCATTTTTAATATGCCGTTGCATTTGTTGCCAGTCAGATCCTGATAGGCACGGTAAAATGAGCAGAAAAGGAAGGCGGATTTGTATTCTTCCTTACGATGCGAAAAACAGTTCATTTTCAACAGAAACCTTTAGTTAAAGTAGGGACACTTCTTTTCCTAACAAGAGGTGATAACAAGCCGGGCCGAAAGGATTTGGACACTGGAGCCCACTGAGGAAAGTGACGAATGAGGGGCCTAGTGAAATTAGGAGATGTAATAAAAGGCCTCTCTGCACCTTTACGCCCAATGACCTTGAAGCTGTGTGTGTTCATTCATTCTCCCAAAGCTGGAAGAAAAGAAAAAAAAATGTTATGAAATTATGTTTGGATGTTGTTGTTGTTGTTGTTGTGTTTTCTTTTTTTCCCTTTCTCATTTATTTTCAAATACACCACCTGGTGCTGGAGCCAGCCTAGCGTGGAACGGGCAAAGCGGCTCGAGGGCCGGCGGCGGCACGCAGAGCTTGGCACAGTGTGGCACGAGAGCAGAAGTACCGTCCGTACCGCGTGGTGGCACGCGCCACACTTTTACACTCCAGCGCCCATGCTAATCGGTTTGAGGCTCCTCATGTGCGGGACATGCTGGACACATTAGCGGCACATCACCGTGGACACAGAGGTGTGCTCGCTGGACGGTGCAGCAAAACTGTTGTTGTGTGAGTGTTGGTTGTGTGAAGCCCATCATTTTACGGTGTGGTGAATTCGACTAAGAAAACAGTGGGAAACTAGAAAAGCACTTAGAGAGCGCAGACATCCACCTGTATTCTTATTCATACATTTGAACCTAAACTATTTGGATCTCCACCACCTGGCTATACCATGCCATTGCACCACTAAGCGAAAAACATAAACGGCTCCGGCGGTGTTACGGATCACTCCCATGCTTCTTCCTTGGGTCATTTCTGACCTTTCCTGAAAATTTCAGCAAAATCCATCCATTGCTTTTTGAGTTATCGTGCTAACAGACAGACAGACAGACAGACAGACAAACAAACCCCGATGAAAACAAAACCTTGGTAACAAAAAACAAAAACACTGTTTATGACTGTGGAGACTGTGGGGAATTTTTTTTTTTTTTTCTAAAACATCATAATTGGGACGGCAAAATCTTACAATTGGGAGAGAAGAAATTATTGAGTTGAATGTCCCTTAACATCCCTTTAATTAGGATTTAAGAAAAGAAGAAAGTAAGGGATTGCAATCAGGACCATTGTTTGTGAAGCATGTTGAAATACTTCATTGTCTCTAACATTCACAAAAGCAAAATCATTTATTTGCTATTCATGGAATATTCATGCTAGTTAAAGTGTTTTAACTACAATAGCCCAACATTAGCCGTATTTGCAAACCAAATGATTCCCTAAAAAATGCCCTAACAAAAGGTTATCCTTTTAATAAACCTGCTAATAGTTCCATTTGCATTCTCCTCAAACGCATTGATCAACAAGCCCTTAATAAATTAAAAGTAACAAATTAAAAGTACAGACTGGTGAACTTGCATCTGAAAAGTTACCTGTTAAATAAAATATGCAGCTTTGGGTTTGCGCTCAACGTTGACTAAATTGATTGAGCACTTTAACATTGGGAGGCTCATTTTTTAATTATTTAATTATCAAAGACAAAACGATTATAAACTGAAAAACATGAAGTCAGCGCATTTGCTGTGTAGACCTACTGTGCCATGCTGCAGGTGCCTGTGTGTGTGTGTGTGCGTGTGTCTGTCTGTGTGTGTGTGCGTGTGTTCCTGTGTGTGTGTGTGTGTTTGTGCCGTGGCAGTATAGACGCACAGCTTGAGTGCACACACACACGCACCATGCAGAGGACGTGGTCGCGCTCCAACAGCACATCAGCAATTACACCTGGTCCACAGGTGTGTGTGCCTGCCTGCACGTGAGCAGAAGAGCCTTTTCTAATGACTCCAAAAGCCCACAGTCTTCTGTCACATGTGAACCATTACAGTACATGTCACATGGAGCACCGGTGCTGCTGGCTCGACGACTCATAGACACACAGCGAGAGGCTCCAGACATCCTGGGATGAGCTCTGATGATACACGCCTTCTCATGTCGCCTGTCAAACATATAAGCTTCATTGTTCTGCCAGGCTCAGGCAGAGTGTTTCAGCAGACTGCTTCAATATTAGCTTTAATTATTCCCTTATAAAATTAATTAATGGGTGTATTAGATGATAGCCTTAGGGCTGTGATTAGAGCGTGCGCTAGCTGGAGAAGGAGGGGGAATGGAGCTGGCTTTGTTCTAGCGGCGCCCGCACCAGCTCTCTCTCTCTGTACTATGCTTTCAAAGCTCATTGCACTGACATAGAGAGGCAGACGCTAATGAGTCATGCTATACTGCAGTGTGTGTGTGTGTGTGTGTGTGTGTGTGTGCGTGTGTGTGTGCGTGTGTGTGTGGGTGCGTGTGTGTGTGTGTGTGCGCGTGTGTGTGTGGTACACGTGCGTGGTACATTCTGGAAGATGATCATATCTGTGTCTGTAAGAGTGTTTGAATATTTGTGTCTTAATATAGGTGCACATTCTTACATGAGATTGGCTTGACAGGCATGTTTTCCTGTGCATTTGTGTTAAGGTTTGTGTTGGCATACAGTATGTGTTTGCAGACTTTTTTGTTTGTGTTTGAATACTGTATGTGTTTGTATGTGCTTCAGCTTTGTAAGGTGTGTGTGTGTGTGTGTGTGTGTGTGTGTGTGTGTTTGTTCTGTGGGTGTGAGAATGTGTGTTTGTTAGTGCTTGTGCCTGTGCCTGTGTGATACAGAGAAAGTGGAAGACATATCCATTAAGACCTTCCTGAATGGTGACAGAAAGGTGTATATTTGTACATGATGTTGACTATGACCCCCCCCCACACCCCCTCGTACCCAGTTTCTTCTTCTATATTTATTTTCCTTTCATAAACACGGATTTCTGATGTGTGTAGTGTATTCCCAAACATGGGTGAGACTAGTGTGCGAGTGGATGCACTCATAAACACGCGTGTATGTTTGCACTGCTTGCGAGCAGATAATCACACTTTAATAATGTCAAGCCATGCATGTAATGAAATGTAAAGATGAGCAGCCCACAGAACATTATTAGTGGAGAGAGAGAGGGAGAGAGATTGGGCTGCTGCGCTTTGTGCTGTTGGGCCAATTTCACTGTTAGCACAGCGGTGGGATTAGCAAGGGGAAAGTACCGCTAACACGCTGCCTCTGCAAGGCTCTCTCTCTCTCTTCCTCTCTTTCTGTCACTCACTCTTTCACCATGGTTTTTTAAACCTGTGTTGCTCAGCCAAGTGTCCATGCACAAGCAAGATGGCACGGACACACACACACACACACACACACACACACACACACACACCACAAAGGGCCATTTCCCTGTTTGTGGGCATAGACGTCAAACACCTAGATTCCTCCCTTGGCAGCCATTGTTGGTCTGTGTTCCTCTGGGCGCTTCATCCGTTACGAGGGCTGAATGCATTCCCTACCAACAGATGCCAGAACGGTTGACTGAAACATCGGTGCAGGAATTTAAACGACTTGGTGTGTTTTCCTCATTCCTCGTTTTAAGTGTTATTTTGTCTCCAACCAAATGAGCCGCGCCAAATCGTAAAGCTCGATTTTACATGAGCTTTGCGGGTGGTTTTGCAGATAAAAAAAAAAAAAAAAAGTAACCCACGATAATATCTCTCTGTTTAATCTTAATTACAACATAATTAATCCGCATGAGATATTTCTGCTGCCTTGACTCTCCGACACTTACTCCCGGCGGAGAAGCCTTGTTTGTATGAAAGGTCTTCCAGAGCAGGTTATCGGGAGGCTCGATCACCGGGGAGATGACTAGTAGGCCACCGGAGAGCAGATGCTCTTGGCTGTTTTGTTGGCGCGAGAGGATGCGGTGTTTACCTTACACTTACGGATTTTCCACGCTGATAGCCCCGTTGTTCTAAAAACAACAGGAAGGTGAGGATGTAAAAAAACGATGAAGGTTGAGTTAGAGGAGCAGGTCACGATGTGTTTAAAAAATAACGAACACAAACATGTAAACACCTTCAAAGACATGTGCCAGTGCATGTGTAGACATCTTTAAATGTACAGGAGCATCTTTCTTAACCACACTCTCACATGTGAACACACATAGACACACACAACCCAACACATATCCACAATCCAATTCAACCCATCCTCCACACACACACACACACACACACACACACACCCACACACACCTACATGCGCGTGTTTGACAGTAATCTGTGATTAGCAGAGCAGACTGTGGTGTGCGAGTGCACCAAGGGCTGCCAAGGCTGCGGCACCGTCTCCAAATCCC
>NC_085016.1:7556121-7578621 GCF_963854185.1 Sardina pilchardus
CCCCCTCAGCTTCAGCTAGCTTTGAGACGCACTGTAGTGTGCACGTGAAGTGGTCACAGTGTCATCAGTCAATTCTGTAGTAGACGCAAACAGACATCAGTCATTTCCTTTTTCATTTCTACATCCCTCCCTCTGACAGGGCAGGACACGCCGCCGCGGCGTTCTCTGAGAAAGCACACACACACACACACACACATACACACATATGCGGCCTATCTGACGCCGTATACGGCTTCCAGTCATCTCACACTGTGGCCAGTGGACGACTCCTCATCCCATTAGCTATATCGTGGACAGACCCGTGGCTGACCCTATAATTTGATGGAAATTATGTCTTTGGGGGACGTCAAATAAAATGTGAAATCTCCCAGGTCAATTACGGTTTCAGCAGACTGTAATTCTCATGGTAATGCGAATGGGGTTTGCAGGGGTGGGCTGGGGCTGGGGCGTCCAGACCCAATAATTTGAGGTATCAGCACCAAATACAGGTCAGAGGGATCTGATGGGTCACTTGTGCTGAAGGGGTTCACTGTCTGGGGCGAGTCATTAGGGACCAGAGGAAATTAAAGCTCACACACACATCTACTGCTTCTTTTTATAGATGTATTATCCACAAGTCCTCACCTACTGAGTTACACACACACACACACATGTACTTAGTAGAGACCATACATAGTAATCAGATGATACCTAAACAAATAACAGATTTGTAGAGAATAGACTCTCTCTCACACACACACACGCGCGCGAGCACACACACACACACACACACACACACACACACACACACGTACACACAGTCTGCTATCTGAGACAGGCACACACATAAAAGTACACACATACATACAGTACACAACCTACACACACAGACACACACCCCCACATACCAATACACACACACACACACACACACACACACACACACACACACACACACACACACACACACACACACACACACACACACACACACACACACACACACACACACACACACACACACACAGGACACAGGGTGGCCACAGACCGTTTAATCACGCTTTCCCAATTTTCCATTCATCCTCGCCAGATCCGTCATCATCTATCATAATCAGTTTAATAGCATCTCCTGTTGACCCCGTCATCTGGAATACCTGCTGCAGCCCTCTCCGTATTTCTCAGCCCATTAATTTAACAAATTTTAATTGTGTATGTTTTTGACAGCTTTAATTTCTCCCCCACCACCGTGAAAATTCATTTCCTATTTTTTTTCATACCCCTCTTTTTGTCTTTATCTTTTCTCTCCCTCTCTCGCTCTCCCATCCAGCCTCCTGCTGCTAAATTAAACTAAAAGCGACAACAGATGAAGGCGCAGAGATGAGATGTGATGTGAGAGTAAACTGGCCCGGCTTTTTTTTTTGCCAAATCAATTATGGACCCTTTTTTATTTAGAAACATTCATGGCCATACACCGCACTCAACCCCCCTAAAACACACTCTTGATAAGTCCCACCCTGCACCCTCCCCTTCTGCCTCAAGTGTCCTTCTCAGCATCGCCCTATGCATGTGTTTGTGTGCGTGTGTGTCTGTGTGTGGGTGTGTGTGTGTGTTTATGTGTGTTTGTGTGTGTGTGTGTGTGTGTGTGTGTGTGTGTGTGTGTGTGTGTGTGTGTGTGTGTCTGTCTGTGTGTGTGTGTCTGTCTGTGTGTGTGTGTGTTTATGTGTGAGTGTGTGTGTGTGTGTGTGTGTGTGTGTGAGAGAGAGACAGAGAGAGTGAGAGTGTGTGTGTTTATGTGTGAGTGTGTGTGTGTGTGAGAGAGAGAGAGAGAGAGAGAGAGAGAGAGAGAGAGAGAGACCGAGACCGAGAGTGTGTGTCTGTGTGTGTGTGTGTGTGTGTGTGAGTGTGTGTGTGTGAGTGTGTGTGTGTGTGTGTGTGTGTGTGTGTGTTGGGGTCAGCCTTGGCAGCAGACATGAACTGGAGCAGTGGCGTAATGGAGGGAGAGGAAAAGTGACACGTAATTACGCCGGACACGTTGGGCCGCCAAAGGCAAACAAATGGCAGTTAAATAGGTTCTGAACTGCGCCGCCGAGATTAATCACCCCGGTATTAACGCTGCCATATGCGAAAGATCACTCACTGCTGGGAGTTTTTTTCTCCCTCTTCTACATGGACACAAATGCATTCGCTTTATTTCTTACCATCCCCCCACCCACCCACATCTACAAACCCACATCCACTCCCCTACATCCCCCCCCCCCCCCCCCCCCCCCCACACACACACACACACACACATCGCCTTCTTAGGTGTGCTCTCATTCCTGTGGTCAAAGTGGCACGCTTTTCAATCTGTCTCTCAGTGGGATCCCATTAGCTTTTAACAAAGGCCACTGATACAGACGAGCACTAATGGAGCACAGGGCCAGCCGCTCAGGAGAGTGGCACATTGTTTCTGAAATGACCATTTTCTCCCTGTTAATTTCACTTGCTCGCTCTCTCTCTCTCTCTCTCTCTCTCGCGCGCTCTCTCTCTCTCGGTCTGGGTCTCTCTCTCTCTCTCTCTCTCTCTCTCTCTCTCTCTCTCTCTCGGTCTCTCTCTCTCTCTTCCTCTCTCTCTCAGTCTCTCTCTGAGATTGCATCATGAGGGCATATGGAGTAGGAAAGAAATGGAGGCTTGTGTGTTGTTATCATGTTTTTTTTGTGTTTGTTGCTGATTTACAATATGTGAGTGTCTATTTATGTGGTTTCTTTGATAAGTTGCCAGCAGAGATGCACTACGGCTACGGCAGAGATGATTGGCTACTTTTGAACCCAGGCATGTAGGGATCAAGAAGGTCATTCTGTGAGAGACATTCTGTGATTTCTTTGGTTTCTATAGCCTTAGAGAGGAAAGGTAGATGTGTGAAACTGGGCGATAGTTCTCCACCTGGCTGCATGTGAGCAAGAGAAGGCTTTTTGATCAGCGTAGTTATCTGAGCACGTTTGAATGAAGTGTTAATTACAGTACATGTGTGATTGCTGGTGTAATGCTTGGAGATATGTCTTGGAGGAGGTTGGTAGTAATAAGGTCTTGTGGGCATATACAGTACATACTGTAATAGTGCAGCTATGATTGGAGGTCTCAGTGAAAAGGGGTGAATGTAGGAAATGATGTCACACCAGTGATTGCCAGAAGGTATGTAGTCGGAATGCTGCATGTACTGTAGGGTTCTTTGATGTATCCTTAGCCTGGGAGGTACAGTAGGTTGTGACTGCATTTCCTCTCAACAGTTCTGAGGCCAGTATGCAGAGTTCAAAGGGTATCATCCATCCATCGACATGACTGGTTAGGTCTCGAGCAGGTCTGGTGGATAGAGGGCACAAGCTATTCAGATTGGAGCTCAGCGCAGAGCAGAGAGACTCTGTGGCATCATTAACCTGCAGCTGAGGAGAATGTGCTAGAAGGTGGAAGAGGAGAAAGGACTGGAGAGAGGTTGAAGAAAGGAGACCAACAGTGGAGCTGTTCCATGAGGCACACATTACATTAAACTGTATGAAACGGTGGTCAGAGTGATGCAGAGGTTAAAGGAACATTGTGCAGTTTTTTGGGTCGATTCTTGGGTCGAAACACATGTTTTCTTCCAGAAATGTGTGCTCATTCATGAGTAATTACTTGCATCAATAAACCAAAGTATTCTTGTAAGCGTAGAATCTGCCATTCAGAGTACACATGCGCGATACGGCTCTATGGCGAAAGCCATGTTTCGGCCTCCATGTTTAGAATATTCTAGCCAACGAGCGACATACCTGCAATTCTAGCTTTGTCTTTCGCATTTACGGTCAGTTACCGGTAATCTGTAATGTTTTGTTATCTACAGTACAGTACACACTCAGCACATGCAGGCAGACCCATAGCAAGTGAAAGATTGATATCTCATTTGTCTTCTCTGATTCATAATCTAGGCAATATTTTATATTATAATAATTAAAATTATAATATATATTATAATTTCCCCTTGGGGATCAATAAAGTATCTATCTATCTATATATCTATCAATAACAGCTGCTCAACAAAATCTTTGTGCTGTAGTTTCACTGGCATTAAAAATTTGAAATGACGCTGGAAGCATTTTTTTTTTTTTCGTTTTCTCTTACTGGTTGATGTTTTTCAGTCAGCTGATTTGAATATTCCCCATAATTATAGTTTGAATGCTTCTCAAAATAGTTTACAACCTGACTTCATGAGCAGTGAAAAGCTGTCAAACATTACCAAAAGATATGCCAGTGTAGAATTGAGGTTTTTCATACTGTACAACATCATGTTTTTAAAACTCCAAATGCTGCATTTCACTTTGACAACTTTTACAATCTCTCTCTCTCTCTCTCTCTCTCTCTCTCTCTCTCTCTCTCTCTCTTGCTCTCACACACACAAATGCAAACACAGACAGACAGACCCACATATCATTCACAAAGCTCATACAGCTTCCGACTCCTAAAATGTGAAGAGACTTGCAACACAAATCCTCTGTGGATTACTGCTGTGCAGGTATATGTCATATAACATTGCACTTCTCAACTCTGGCATTTTCTGGCAATAAAGCAAAAGTGTACAATCATTATGTACATTGCATTTAAATTTCTGTGGCCAGCCAAATGTGTGGAAAAAGTGTAAAGGAAGTCAGAAAAGTCTCAAAATAAAGCAGGAAGAAAGAAGTGTTGCTATATGAAAAAAAAAAACCCTGTTGCTTGTCAGAAGCACTGACATTTGTACGACTTTCATCTTTTCTTAAGTAAACAAATGTACCCGTTGCATATATATATATTTTTTAATCCCTTTTAGGGTGTTTTGCCATTTTTAAGCGTGCTTTCTGGTTGGCTGTCCGCCACAGTATGCTCACCCATCCTGGGGCTGTCTCCCTGCGGTGTATTTAATGAAAAAAAAGTAAAAAAAAAAAAAAAACTGAAACACTGCACTTTTACAGTTCAAGCTGTGTATGGGTGTATGAGCGTATGTATGTACATGTAGGTGCACATTCATATATGTAAGGAAACAGCATGCCATCATTAACATCTTCTCCGGAAGGCAGCATCCCTGAATTAAGCCTTGGCAAACAGCATTAGTATATGCATGCATCTTTAGCTTTGACCACATATTCCTCATTGATGTGTTAAAATCTTGATTTTTAATTTCCCCTTTGAATTGGCCAGTGATTTCCATCCATCCTGCTTCACATACAGTGCACAGCTGAGGCAGGAGCTCGCTGGTGGCACACAGGGCGTTTTTTTTTGATGGCCTTGTTTGTTTCTGCGGCGGAGAATGTTGAAAGATGCCGGCACATTCTCTTGGGGGCGAGAGAGAGAGTGGTACTGGTGGTGGTGGTGGTGGTGGTGATGGAGTGGGTGTTGTGTATGTGTGGGGGGGTTTTGATTTTCTGTAAAAATTCACAGTGATTAGCATTACATGAACTAATATGAAGGGGTGGGTGGTGTATGTCTGTGTGTGTGTGTGTGTGCGTGTGGGAGGGTAGGAGTGTAGGGGTGTGTGGATGGATTTATCAGTTTGCCTTCCCCCCACACCAAGCACCAAATGATGCTGCGAGCTAATGGTGTGTGATCCCCGCTACGTCCTAATGACTGACTGCATTTTCCATGCTGGAGTAGAAATCAAAGGGAATGGCTTAGCAGGCCGCGGTGTCGAGGCGCGCAGCGGCACCAACTCTGCGTGTGTGTCTGTGAGAGAGGCAGACGCGCGGGACCGCTGAAGTTTTCCCTGAGTTTCACATCATTAGTGTGGGGTGTAATGAGAGTGTCGGTATGTATGCCATGAACAACATTTCCCATGATCCCACTGGACAGTCCACCTTTACTAAACGCTTGTTGACCACGAGTGTCCGGGGGGAACGGAGGGAGAGAGTGAGTGTGTCTCTGAACACAAATCAGCATAAACAGGAACAGTAAGTAAGTGACAAGTGCTCATTAGAGAGTCGATTTTCATATTCATATTCAAGTGAAACTTCATCACAACATCCTCCACAAGCCTAAATTGACCAATTGTCTATTTCATGTTGTTTTTTTTTTTTTGTTTTGTTTTTTTTTTACAGTTGGTCAAACAGAGCTTTTTATCAAATAGTCATTATTAAGTCTGGTTAAATAGCCGACAGCATAGGTTTTTATCATGTAAATTACAGTATATGCTGTGTGTGTGTGTGTGTGTGTGTGTGTGTGTGTATACACACACACACACACACACACACACACACACATACATACAGTGCTTCTGGGGTCATCCATGTGATACCAGCAGTCAAAGGACATCCAAACACCTGCAGAGACAAAGGCACTATGGCTACATCCTCAGTGACCTTGATGCTACAAGCTCAAGACTGCATTACCTGTTTTTATGATACTATAACTCTGTGAGTGAATTCAACAGGTCATGAGCTGAATATAGCTACAGTGAAGACAAGGAGGAGCTCATAAAACAATGTTGTCCGTTGAAAAAAAAAGAGAGACAGAGCTGTTTATTTGATGGAGGCAACATATCAGTGTGTTCCTGCTGCCCTACTGGAATTGCCCTGTACACACACAAACACACCTACACACACACCTACACACACACACACACACACACACACAGGATTCACACCCTTTTATGTTCTGATGCATTACAGTGGAAAGGGTAGGGAAATGGCAGGCTTTCTGTGGCTGGTACTGACCAAACACTGCTCATTAACACAGTACTGTAAATAAGGGGGAAAGTCAATAACACCTTTCTTTTTTGTTGCCCCACATCTGCCGAGAATGGGAGAATACGCTTTCCAAAACGACACAGAGAGACACATTCTCTTGTCTTGTCCTCAACCAAACTCTTCCCCTCTGGACAGTGCAGTCTCCATCTGTGGTAGCAACGGGAACAAAACCATTATTTACAAAAGGGGTGGAGGTACTGTAGGGTGTAGTGGCGCAGCAGTGACAGGAGCCTTTGTGGTTTATAGACCCTCATCTCACATCATCCATTCTCTCTCTCTCTCCCTCCCTCTCTCTCTCTCTCTCTCTCTCTCTCTGTGTTTGTATCTCTTTCTCACCCTCTCACAGACACACACAAATACACAGACACGCTCTTCTCTCTCTCTCTCAGCCCCCATGGAAACAGAGGGTTTTTATCGTTGCGTTTCCACATTAATATTAAATGTAACTAATGAGGTGTGATCACCTAGAGCAGGATTGAGACGGATGAGGAGGTGTGTGTGTGTGTGTGTGTGTGTGTGTGTGTGTGTGTGTGTGTGTGTGTGTGTGTGTGTGTGTGTGTGTGTGTGTGTGTGTGTGTGTGTGTGTGTGTGTGTGTGTGTGTGTGTGTGTGTGTGTGTTGTGTGTTGTGTGTGAGGGGGCAGGCCTGACAAAGAGCCTGATGCTCGCGGCTGTCGACAACTTCAGTTGGGAATGCTGTGTTTTGGTGCAGTCTCACTGGCGCGTTGAATCCACCCAGGGGCTCGCCACGGCCAAAAACACACAAGAAAACAAAGTGATTCATTATAAACCTCCAAAATGGCGCACAGAATGCGCGATAAAAGGTGAAACGAACACATGCTCCAGAGAAACAAACGGACTCCCACACAATCAATCACTCACTCTGTGGAGATGAGCAGTTAAGAGAGAGAAAATATGTCCTCCTCGACACAGCGGATAGACCTGTTTTATACAAATAAACACAAATTCAAATAAACAGTATACAAATAAACAAAGACTGGTCCCTTTGATATAAAGCTCCCACCCCTTTTGTCTGTGGCCTTTGTCTTTCTGTTTGCTTGTGTATGCTTTGCCATCTGATGCCTGCTATTCCCCCATTGAGTGGAGGGACATAAATCAAACTTGAGTTCTATAGCAGCAGCCCTGCCATATACCCAGGAGAGAAAACACCAAACTAGCAAACAAGCTCAAAACCCCTCAATATCAAGGCAGTGTGAACCATTTCAAAAACAAGGCCTATCAGTTATTGCCTACGTTTCTTTATCTGTGTCCTTTTCTTTCTGTCTTTTTTTTCTCCCCTTTCTCATGATCAACCAATTTCACAGATGATCATCATCATCGATCTTGTTGAATAGCAGTGCCATCTTAACCTGTTGATGACTGAAACAGAGTGCCATTATTAGTCCACACAGGTGGAAAACAACAGCACTGTAGACAGCGCTACAGACAAACAAACCTCGCTCGTCTCCAACGCCACATCTCCCCCAGCCTCCCCACTGCTATGTTTCACTGGGTTGGGCCACAGTTGTGCGTGCAGTGTGCCATCTTTGCTTAATGATGGCCAGTAAGTGGAAGCAACACTTAAAAACCAAACAGGGCATAATTGGGATCAGGGGACAACCTCTCTCAAGTACTGTGTTGTGCTGTTGCACAGAGCCAGACAATTGTGTTCCTTATATGGCCGTGAGGGGAGTGCCTCTGGGTCTGTGTGTCTATCTGCGGACCTGGCTCACTCTCGTCTCTCCTGCTGGGGATGGAGGATGGAGTGCCAATAGGTGAGACACTGGAGAGGGTGTAGAGCCGTATACAGCAATCTGCATGGAAATGAGACAAATGTTGCTGAGGGTAAAGCCAGCATGTACACTTATACACACACACAGACACACACACACACACACACACACACATACAGTATAGAGACAGTGCACATGTGCATACATTGTGTGTGTGTGCATATGTGTGTGTGTGTGTGTGTGTGTGTGTGTGTGTGTGTGTGTGTGTGTGTGTGTGTGTGTGTGTGTGTCATCTCTGTGTATGTACATATTCATGCCCAAGTGTGTTTTGTGTGTGTGTGCATATGTGTGTGTGTGTGTGTGTGTGTGTGTGTGTGTGTGTCATCTCTGTGTATGTACATATTCATGCCCAAGTGTGTTTTTAGACCTGGCCTGCCTTAATCTTCAATGAATGCTGCAAACTGAAGTATTTCTTTTTTTTTTACACAGCGTTTTAACAAGCCTGTGATTGTGATTGCTGCTCACACAATTTTGAACCTTACATGGTTTGTGTACTCAGGCAATTTGCTTTAAAATTCAGACACATTAACTGCTGACCGTGAAATAGTTTACCTTCTCCACTTCTCTCCTTTTTCACTGATTGAAATAAAATCTGACCAACTGCATTTTACACTGCTGTCTTTAGCCATTAAAGTCTGGCATATTGCCTAAAAAAGTATTTTCCTCCATAAAACTGTAGCCCTGAGTTTTACTGATTTCTTGAATAGTTGGTTTTATGATCAAATGTTTTCCCATGATAGAGCACAATGACAGTGGGCAGAATAACTGGGCAGTTAGAATGCAGAAGTATGTATTTATATTAAAAAGTAGGATACATTTTAAAGCTGAGTCTTAACTAAACAAAATGTATGCTTGTACACTACGTTAATTGTTTTGTTTTTAAAAAGGTATCTACTATCTTGGCATACATTACCCTGGAAATCTGGAGTTCTCGCGAGAGCACACTTTGCACTCTTGCAATCAGTAATGATGCTCATTACCCATGGCCCTGGAGCCGAGCTGCACCAATCACATCGTTGCATCTAATATAGGCACGCACGACGACAGTGCTGCAGTGTCGAAGTTCAGAATCCGTCTGTAAACATTGGTCGTAGTGTTATCCAATTTCTTGCAGTGATATTTTCAAATGCATTTTTGGTGCCGCTCCTCGAGTTGGGCCATTTTCACTACTCATATCCAGACTTTAAATCTGTTGTAGATTTGGGTCTGGATTTCCAAGCTGGGCACACATACTATATACTTACAAAGTTGTTGAACATTGCACCTTATATGCAATTGTGTTTTTCTAATGTCACATTTTTAACACAAACATGGTGTCCCCTTGCAATAGTAGCTAATACTTCTGAGATTGCACCTCACTTGACACCTAAAACCTGCTAGAGTGGGGTAAACACGTGACAATCAGTTTTTTAAGTGGCATTAGCGTGTTACACTCCATGTACATTCCATGTTTGGTGGATCAAAGCTTTTCCACATAGATTTCTACATTTCTAAACCTCTATTTGCTCAGATAAACTCCTGGGGCTGTTCATTTATGCAGCCCACTCAAACACGACTCCATCTCTGTAGCCATGCGGTCTACACAGAGCAAATCCTCCTGAGGATTTGTGCAGTCATTTCATTTTCTCTAATGATTGGCTTTTGCTGTGTCTAAAAGGCAAACACTGAGTGAGATTCTTCATTACAGAGTATGTAATGTGTGCGTGTGTGTGTGTGTGTGTGTGTGTAGAGGTGTAAGTGTGTGTGCGTGAGTGAGTGTGTGTGTGTGTGTGTGTGTGTGTGTGTGTGTCAGTGTGTGTGTGTGTGTGTGTGTGTGTGTGTGTGTGTGTGTGTGTGTGTGTGTGAGAGCAAGATAGAGAGAAAGAGAGGCAAAGTGTGCATATAAGGGAATGGTTTTATGTGTGTGTGTGTGTGTGTGCATGTGTGTGTATGCGACATTGCTTTTTATGTGTTGTCCTCATGCATGCTGTATGTTTACTTGATTCTCCTTTCTTCCTCAAAGGTCCTACTATACACAATTTTCACCTTTATGAAGCCAATTTGATGGTAAACCAACATGTAGGTTAATCGTTCACCTAGCATAGCCATATAGCGAGTTGCTACCGAGAACACCAACCATGCAACTTCAAGAATGGCAGCCCGACAAAATCTCGCTCTATGGCTCTACACTCCAAATTCCTGAATCTGCATAGTATACCTTTAACATTAATCTGAATCTGCATAGTATACCTTTAACATTAATCTGAATCGGCATATGATATCTTTAACATTAAATGTGTATGACCAGTGACCACACAGCAGGGCAATTACTTGCCCAAGTCTGGATGCTTGCATGTTGCTTGTTGTCCATGCATCTGAGTGTATCTGTACGGCTCATGGTGCTTTATAATGATCATATATGTTCACAAGCACATATGTTCAAGACTTCAAGTGCATTTGTTTTCTTCTTCCAGATGTAAACTGTAAGCTGATAGGTGAAAGTGCTGTGTGTTAGTGTGTGTACAGTATGTGTGTGTGTGTTATGATAGGTGAAAGTGCTGTGTCTGTGTGTGTGTGTACAGTATCTGTGTGTGTGTGTGTGCTACATTGCTATCTGTGTGTGTGTGTGTGTGTGTGTGTGTGTGTGTGTGTGTGCTACATTGCTATCTGAGTGTGTGCTTGTGTGTGTGTGTGTGTGTGTGTGTGTGTGTGTGTGTGTGTGTGTTACATCTGAGTGTGTGTGTGGGTGTGTGTGTGTGTGTGTTACATTGCTATCTGAGTGTGTAGTGTGTGTGTGTGTGTGTGTGTGTGTGTGCGCGTGTGTGCATGTGTGTGCTCTGATGTTACTGCTGTCATCTGTTGGTTGGCGTGGCGTGAGCCATTGCTCCTTGGTGCTCCATAATTGAGGTGGGGCGGCGGTGGCGGGCTGAGTTAAAATGGTGCTATTAATTAATGGCGTAATTAAAGGCTGGCGGTGACATGCCGAGAGCGGCTGACGTGGATGGATGGCACGCGGCGCCACAGCGCCAGCCGTCAGGAGCGCCCGCGCACCCGGGTGGGCGCCCGTAATGAATGGCGGTAATTTAAGGCGGGTTTCCGTGGCGACAGGACCTCCTACATGGGCCCGGCTGGCACCTTGGTTGCCGTGGCGGCGGGCATCTTTCAGCTTGGCACCTCTCGCCCGCCGCCGTTGTGTCGAGTAAGGCAGGTGGAAGGAAACGGCGGCAGCGAAATGTGTGTACCTTCAGCGTCAACGACTTTCTCTCGCTTGACGCCATCTTAACTAAATGTATTATTTTCTTCTTCCTCGTTGCTTTACTCTCTCTAACACTCACTAGTGGGCATTTCTTACAGTAGTCTACTATGAACTTGAAAAGCTTAGGGGCGAAAGAGAAGTATTCAGTTGGTTCTTATCTGCTATCTTACCACTTGATAGCAAGACATTTCTGTACAGGCTATAGCCTTAAAGCTGGCAGAGATGTTAAACATGATTTTAAAGTGTCACGAAATCACTAGGTACAGTATAAGAGATTGAATGCGTCTGCACAGTGACCAGGGAGTGTAGTTACAGTATGAGTAGGCAAGGTTGATTATAATGCATCATACAAAATGATGAAATTGTTGGCCTGTAATGATATTATCTAGCAGAAGAATTTGTAGAGTGGGCATGGTGGAGTGGTCCAAGCAGTGCCATGTTCCATTCCTGAACCTGCTGTTGTGAGTAGGGATGGGCGTGATTCATTGATTATTTATAATTGATTGTTTAGAATGATGGTGTGTAGCACAGCTTAAGGCAATGTAATGAATTTCACTGTGAGGCAGCAACTAGTGGATCATTACAGGAGTCACTGTAAATACATGTACTGTACAACAATTATTATGACCGCGACAGCTCTGCTCAGCACGGCTGAAATGTTCTGAACTGCACCACATTTGATGTGTATGATAACCCTGACAGCTTCTGGGCAGATTCCAAGTCTGGTGGAATTCCGTGCATGTGTGGCCTATTAAAAAAAAAAAAAAAGCTATAAAACATTCTATTTGATTTGGCCATTTCATCTGTCGGGTGTCGGCCTGTAGATAGTGACGTTCAGCTGCTCTCACACATAAACTGGAAAAAGCATTCACACACTCATAAAGTGCAACACACACACGCGAGACACACCCTCCCCTGCCACCCTCACCCCCCAGCTCAGCTTAATTTTGTCCTATTTATTCTTATTTAGTTTATTTTATTCTTACATTTTGTCATTTTAATCTTTTGGTCCATTTTAGTTTTTATTTAGTTTAGTTTAGTTTATTTTGGTCTATTTATGTCTTAATATAGTATATTTTTGTCTTATATATCTATTTCAGTGTGACTTTTGTCTTGATTTCATCTTAGTTTAGTATGATTCAGTTTTGATTTATTCAATGTTAGCCTTAAATGATGGTATTGTAGTCAATTTAGTTCATATTAGTCTTATTTTAGTCTGTTTTAGTCTAAAATAACCATTGATTTGTGTACTTGCTATGCAGTACATCTATAGTCATAATTTCTTATGATCGCATTATGTAATGTTATGAATGTACTGTATGCATTGTGGCAATGACCTTCATTGAATGTGTTGCTTCTCTATGTTCTTTCAGAGTGCAATAAAACTGGCCGCGACGTCTTGCATGCTCTCACTCCCCAATCTTGTCATGGGAGCAATTAAACTTGCATTGTGAGAAGAGCAGCCCCAAACTGGGAACAAGACTAAAAAAAAACCGAGGACACAGGCTGGCTTGCAGAGAGGATAAAATCAGCAGCTGCCAACATGACTTAGGGTCTCTTGGAGTGGGTTTTATATACTTCACAGCTCTAAAACTGCTGGCTGGGAGGCTCAAACCCCCTCCCAAATTTGACCTTTCTCTTACAATGCCCTTTGAAACACGCTGGGTTTTTGGGCTAAGTCATGGCATTCAAGTTCATTCACAGTCATAATGCTCAGCCTCCCTTGACCAAGGTCATTCCCTTGCTTCACTCGTTATTAAGTGGCTGACCGCTGTAGCAGATGAAGCCCTCATCTGGCACAGATCTGGCACAGGTCCGGCGGGTGTTGGCCCGATCCGAGGAGGACCAGAACCCACTTTGTGTTTCCACCTTCCACCTTGCCTTCGTCCTTCTTCCATCACGCATAAACACGCATGCTTGGGTTGTTTGGGTTGTCTTGATGCATACGTGGAGGCGTGTACACACACACACACACACACACACACACACACACACACACACACACACACACACACACACATACACACACACACACACACACACACACACACACACACACACAGACTCAAGACTGAGGGCTGGAGCAGGGTAAGGCATGATAGTGAAGTGAAGCGGAGGTTGATGCAGGGGTGTGTCCTTTAACCTTCTAAGAACCTTCTTCACACACACACACACACACACACACACACACACACACACACACACACACACACACACACACAGAGCGCACAGAACTGGGTAAGGTGTGACGTTGAAGTGTTCCACTGGTCTAAATGGCAGTGGAGGTGGATGCAGGGGCAGGGCCCCACATGGCCACACAGCTGTTGGATCGCTGGGGCGCTCCACCCCCCCCCCCCCCTCCCATCACCTCTCACACACACCTCTCACACCGCCCATCTGTCAAGCCTGCTCTCACAGTGGAAATGACAATATAGGTCATTTGTTAACAGTACAGAAAATATCTAGATTAACCTTTTCTTTTTTGCTGGTTGTAAAAAATCTTTTGCTCAGCTCAATACAAATAATGATAAACTGTAGATGAAAATGCTGACTGTCCTGTAAGCCAGCTGCATTGACTGTTTCGACACTCTCTTTCTCTCTCTCTCTCTCTCTCTCTCTCTCTCTCTCTCTCTCTCTCTCTCTCTCTCTCTCTCTATGCCTCCTCTACTTCCTCAGTCTTCCCTTCATCCATCTGTGGCCAGTTTCCCACTCAAGGTGACACGGGCAGAGGATCAGGTTGCGCTGTAGGATTGGGTCACACACATTTGGCGGATCCAGTGATGAGGGGTCACCCGCTCCCTAGAGGTCATTGTGGGTAACTTAAGACGCAGGGGGCACGCAGAGAGTCACAACACCCGACCTCAGCATCTCAACAGGCTAGATGTGCCAGAGGGATGAGGACCTGCAAGAGACTAGAACTAGAAATGCAACTCCAATGAATTAGCAGTGCATGAAAATGCAAAACATATGATGTAAAATATCACATAGTGTTAAATATCACATGGTGTTAAAACGGATAATGTTTTGTCTCGAGGTCATGGTGGTACGAAGGACCACGAGGTGAAATTACTCCAAACCATCACTTTAAGTGTCATTCGTTTTTTTTCATAGTTGACATTGTTTGAGTTGTCTTGATGGTGTAAATATCACACACAACTATGCTTAAACTCTGCGTACTGTACATTAAGTATAATGTATTATGATATAATATTGAGTAGTCAATATGCTTAGCTGGAATGATGTTTTTCCCTACCAGCCTATTTTTAAAGCAGGCCTACTGTACCTGTGGGCATGTAATTGCGCTGTGGGTTTCCTAAAGGCATATTTGAATGGGCACTGCTCTAGTGCTATAGATGTGTAACTGCAGCAAAGATTTGAGAAAGTCCCCATTGAGTACATCTCCTTTTTGTATAAAATAAATAGATAAACTGACAACATTTCAACATTCTGTTGGCCTAAAGCTGTAATGTTTCAGCTATGTGTGTTGGGTGTGGGTGTGTGTGTGCTTTGTCTTTAGTTCATTTCCCCTTCAAAAGCAGGCCTTGCATAGCACTTCCAGCACTCAACGCAATGGTATGTGAAGAACTAGGTCTACGCGAGAGGCGAAGCACGGAAGGACAAGTTCTCAAGGCGCTGAAAGGTTTGCTTGTGAGGCCTCGCCCAGCCATAACAAAAGATCCCTTTTCCTCTCCTGCAAAGTCCAATTAAAGTTAGTTCCTTTTGACAACAGCAGGCATTCACGGGCTCTACAGGCCAACACAACAACAAATGTGGGTCTTGTACTGACAGCAAAACCATCATAATGGCTTTCAAATTACCCCTGAACTACCTTCTTTCCCCCTCTCCACATCTCTGGTTGTTCTCTTTTTTTTTCTGATGAGGCTGTGGATTGTTTGAATAGGGATGGGGATGTCTTTTTTTCCTCCTCTCCGGTTTGGCCCTCTTGGACGTGTTTGGAAGGAGCCCCATGGAGAGTGTTCTGGCTAAACGCTGAGATGCTGAGAGAAACATGGATGTCAGCACAAGCATTTGACATCAAGTGTCGGAGCATTCAGACTCCCACTGAGCAGTGTTTTATCTCCCTGGGCCCAATTTCTCTCTCTCTCTTTTTTGCTCCTGTCTCTCATACGCATAGTACCTCTCTCTCTCTCTCTCTCTCTCTCTCTCTCTCTCTCTCTCTCTCTCTCTCTCTCTCTCTCACACACACCCACTCACACACACGCACACACATACCGCTCTCTCTCTCTCTCTCTCTCTCTCTCACTCATACACACACACAAGCTCTCTCTCTCTCTCTCTCTCTCTCTCTCTCTCTCTCTCTCTCTCTCTCACACACACACACACACACACACACACACACACACACACACACACACACACACACAGGAGGTTAGCACCCACCTATTGGCACAATGCTCTTCAGCAAGCCTGGTGAGCACAGCAATTTTTTCCCCCTCTCTCGCGTTTTTTTTTTCAGCCTGTGATCCTATGCCATGGTTGTAGCGGCTGTCTGTTGCTATGCCACTGTCATTTTGAATTTGGGAAATATGCTTTGAGATTTCGTTGGCTTTATTCTCCCTCTCTGACACAAAACTGGGACTTTGCTGGACAATCATTGAGGCCTGTAAAGAGGCAAGTGATGGACTGAAAGCGAGAGAGAGAGGGAGAGGGAGAAAGATCTGGGACATGGGGGAAAATAGCCACTGCTGCAGGAGAAAGCGCTCCCAAATGCTTTACCCAAAACTAGCACAAAAGTTGTGAAGCGCGGTCATAGTTTAGTCTGCTGATTTTGTCAGGGTTGTAGACGATGACATTTATGACTAGAATACTCAGACTGTACAAGAAGAACCAGTTTTTAAAAAGAAGTTTTAGAAATAGGACAGAAACAAGTTGTAAAGAAGTGTGCACATCCATTAGCATGATGAAGTGACCGACATTGTGACTGTGACAATGACAATCCTAAGACAATTTCAGAGCATTATAAAGTTATGCAGATGTATTTTTTAAAATGGTATGTTCCAATGCTGAATGTGACAAATAATAACAATAATAATAATAATAATAATAATTATAAAATAAAAATAACAAAAAATCCAAGGGCTTGAAATTGCACATATAATGCTCAGTAGCAAGCTTAGTAACCTTGTCAATTTTAGGTTAGAACACTGATTTGCTTTTTACAAATCGCTATTTACTTGACATAGCAAGATTGTCCTCAAGGCTATGCTATATGCTATTTAAATTGTAAATGCATATTCATTACTCAATGGTATTCCATCTCTGTTAACGTCATTTTGGTCCTAAACAAACATATACATTGTTCACCATAGGTTGTTTTTAGACAGGATGTTCTATTCCAAACATACTGCTGTGTGTGTGTTTGTGTGTGTGTGAGAGAATTTTCTTTTAAAAATATTTTCTGAAATAGAATTTGATTATGTATGAGGAAACAAATACAATATATGGGGAATGTTAAATATTGATCATATGGCAGTTGCCAATCCAGGTAAACTGGAAACAGCAAGGGGGAGGTAAACACAAACATGCACCCACCCACACACACATGCACAAACACACACACACACACACACACACACACACACACACACACACACACACACACACACACACACACACACACACACACACACACACACACACGCACGCACACACACACACACACACACACGCACACACACACACACACACACACACACGCACACACACACACACACACACGGAGCACATGCAGAGTTGCACACACTGCATATCAACGCTCTTCCATTTGGCAGTGCACTACCTACACAAAACCCTGAAATAAATCTTTCACGAGTGAAATCCTTGGGAGTGGAATGGCTTGATAAAGGCAGAATGCCTGTGAACTAGCATTACATATGGAACCAGGTCAGCCTGATAAGGAATTTGTGTAAGTATGATTGATTTGGGAAATAAATAAATTTGGTGGTAGCGCAGCAGCTATATTGGCAGCCTGATATAGAATTTGAAAAGCAAAGGGCATTTGGAAAATAAAGGCCAGCTCATGCTGCAGAGGTCACAATCTCAGGTGATCCTCACAGAGAATCCCAAGCAGGCTGTATCCTTTCTGAAAGTGCAAATAAACAAAGATGTGATAATATAAACACACACACACACACACACACACACACACACACACACACACACACACACACACACACACACAGGAAAAAAAGGACTGTCAGACAGTGTGACTACCTGTCACAAGTTTTGGGAACTGAAATACAAATCCCCAAACAACCTCTGATAACCTGGTGCTCCTCTTGAATCACAGGGATTATACTATTGGCATTTCTTTTCAAATTCCCCTATCCTATACGAACAGAGAGGAGATTCAATGTTTATTTTCTGTCAAAAAATGCAACATAATAATTTTGTGTAATACTGATTAAAAATAAAGATAAACAATAAACGACACTGCATGTATTAATACATGCACTATTTAAACAAACAAAAATAAAAATAAGAAATTATACACTACATTTCTTATTGTGCACAAGTGTGCTGTAACCAGTGTAAGTTTTGTAACAAGCAATTGTATTGAAGATTTCAGTTCCTCTTAAAAGCACTCACTGAGACGCCCCCCCTCCACACACACACACACACACACACACACACACACACACACACACACACACACACACACATACACACACACACACACACACACACACACACACACACACACACACACACACACACACACACACACACACACACACACACACACACACACATACTCTCTCTCTATTTCTCCAAGGTCAAGTAGATTTAAGCAAGACATGTTGGTCCACCGAGTCCGAGCCTGGCTGTATGGAACTCAATGAATGTGTCCATTCGGTGGCAGCCAGCTGAGAGGAGGAGGAGGAGGAGGAGGAAGATGATGAGAAGGAAGAGGATCTCTCCTGTTGAACGGCTAATTACTGAGTGTCCTTCCAGCACTCGTGTTGAGGCTGAGAGCCTGAAGATGGGGGGAGGTGAAACAGACACGCACGCACGCATGCACGCACGCACGCACGCACGCACGCACGCACGCACGCACACACACACACACACACACACACACACAATACACAAATGCACACATACTGTAGGCTATCTGGAAGTCTGTGTAATGTATTTTTTCTCCTTAAAAAAACACAAATCAGTAAAATACCTACAGTAGAAAGGTATGCCTGTTTGACCCTAACACTCATTAGGATTTGCATAAAGGAGGCAACAAAGGGATTTGAGGCGCACTGTATGTCTATTTCACATACCAAATGGTCAACTATGCCAAGGGAGTTTTGAATGAGCCCTTCTATCAGATATGTTCCAGATAAAAGAGGATGTTTTCAGAAGGTTGTGATGATTGAGGAAATATGCAATACAATGCATGAGGAATTCCTATTTCCACAATCCACTTGAACTAAATGCTAATAGTGTCAAAGGCCACTATTCCTCTTCCTGCCCTCTATGCAATCCCATTTGCACACAGCCAGCATCCGATGTCCTCTCACATATTGTGCAAAAGAAAGGCAATTTTGGGAGTTAAAATAACCCTTATTGTCTGAGGCTTCACATCAGGCAAGGCAACTCCATGATGCCATCACAGCAAGATGGCTTCTCGTGCGCATCAGCGGCTCGTTCAGTCAAGCAAATGGAGCTTAATGGACACACCACTGAGGACTAAGGGCTCTGCTCGACTCAGGATACAAAGACCACCATACCAGCAGTAATAATAATAATCTTATTTAGCCTTTTGAATAAAGTGCTGAAAGTGCTTTAGATAGATGATAAGGCCACTAAAGCACTGAGAAGGGGGAGTAAAATGAAGCAAACGGGGGACTTAAGACAATCTCATTAAAGCCACAGCCTCACATATGGCAGGAGTGGACTTAAATTATGGAAACAAATATGAAACAATGTCGCATTGAGTTAGACTATTGCAGTATTAAAATACATAACTGTCAGATATTTTCAAGATTTGAATAGGCCAGGCCAACTCAAGTAAGAATACGGTGCAAAAATAGTAACTCAACTTATGGTTCTAGAGAGCTGAATAAAATATAACAACAGTAAGGAGTATACAGTATTAAGGTTAAATATACTTATTTATTCCAAACTGTCCTTATGGTCCTGTAAGACCAATTTCCAACAAATGATGTGATGTACAGAAAAACACAGGTTCATTTTTTAGAAGCTGATTAAAAGCTTGCCAGTTGCATAAATGATAAACGCAACAAGCACTTAGCGAATGTTTTCCCTGTTACGTAACATCTTAGTAACTTTAGTTTAATATTGGTTGAAGCAACACACAATTTTATTTGCTCAATCACTTCACTTTTTAGACTGGGTTGCTGGGTTCATTAGTCAGCACCAACCCACTTAACCTTTGCAATGCAACATTAAAATGGATATTCAAATTCAAATCTACAATATGAAAAGCTAGGAGAAATATGTGTAATATTGAAACACTTGAATGAGGTCTTGAGTCTTCCATTTTACCATTGGTTGCTACCTAACTAACTAATGTTTTGAAAAAGAGATCCTCTTTGATTACAGTTCAAAGCTGACTGATATCTAGAAGCAGGAAAAAAGGTTAATTTTGTACAGTGGCTGAGTTCAAACATGCAGCAAATCACAAAAACACACACATAGAGAGAGAGAGAGAGAGAGAGAGAGAGAGAGAGAGAGAGAGAGAGAGAGAGAGAGAGAGAGAGAGAAGAGAGAAGATTTTGTCTTACTACTTCAATATCTTTCTTCATTTTGACATTGCCAATTTAAAATTCCATATTCACCTTTACAAATACCAAAAAATATCAACTCAAAAGGTTGTGGGTTCCATTATGTGGGTCAAATTAATTTACTACTTCAGTAGAGGTCAATAACTTGTGCGCAGTGTGGAGGCCTGTTTCTGTGTTTTATTATGACCGCCGCTAGCATAGCTAGCGAAGCGGTCATATAGTTGTTGTCAAAGTTTTTTTTTTTTTTTTTCCGTCATCGGTTCTGAATTTTTGGTCAACGATTCCCAGGACACCGTAACACCGGGGCACATGAAACTTGGTGGGCATGTAGCCCCAGTAGACTTTTACGGAAAAATTTCGTTTCGTCCCCGGGGGTCACTCCCCCCCCGCACTGGCCCCGCCTGAAGCCCAAAAATTGCAGTTTTTCCTACATAACTACCTGAACCGTGGCACCGAGGATGACACATTTTTTATGGTATGTTGGTCTCAAGAGCTCGGATCAACTTAGCTTATAACCAGTCATTTGTGAATTGCACCCCCATGGTAAAAATTGAAAATGTAATGTAATATTGCTTTAATTGCCCCTATCTTCAGATGAGATGCTATGAACTGCACCAAATTTCATGTGTATGATTAACCTGACACCCTCTGGGAGTATGCCAAGTTTTGTGGACTTTCATCCATGGGGGGCTATAATAAATGTATTTATGTGTGCATTTAGTGAATGGTCCCTCAACGTGGCTGCTCTACACTGAAGCCTAGAATGGCCCCATGGCCCCATGTAGCTGTGTCACTGGCACCCCCGTGGCTACCCTGTGCTTACCAAATAAAACAATTATGTATTTATTACGATTTTATATGAGAACGTCAAAAGCAGAACTAATGCAACCACGTTCAAACACTGCAGCCTGCTGCCACTGGTGTGTGGCGCTGGCGCTGCTCAGTGAATGATAGATCAGACCAGAGAGAAGAAGACAAACGAAGAAGATGGAGTTGTGATTTCTCAGTTCCGAATGGCGGCCATATTGGAATTTTCTTTACTGTCGCTAGTTTCACACTACTTGATTTCTCATGTTGCAGTAAGCTAAACGATTTCATCTCTTACGTGACTTGTTGTTCTTGCACGTAACTGTGTAACCGTCAGACTGATAAAGAAGTTGGTAAATGTCTTTACGTTTAGAAACGTAATCAAGCTAACTCATTCAAGCAGATGCGAATAGCCTACAATGTCAGTACTCAAACCACCAGTAGCAGGCTTAGGACTAGGTAAGTAAAACATCTCTTCTCTATATCTCTACTATTTTCATTTTAAAAACTGTATGTAAAGCGTAATTCTAGCCAACACCTGTTTCCAAAATGTATTTATAGAGTCTGTACATGTGGTCCCTAGCTTGGTTTGCCCGAAAATTAAGTGGAAATATCCTTTAGAAGTGTTTACTTTAGGCGCTAGTTAGCATGTAACAGCATCTGAATTAATGAACTGGCATGGTGCATTTATACCTAACGATCTCTTTCAAGTAATTTAAATAAAAAACGGACTTCATGGTTAGTATTTATGGAGTCTGTACATGTGGTCCCTAGCTTGGTTTGTCTGAAAATTAAGTGGAAATATCCTTTAGTAGTGTTTGTACTCTAGGCGCCAGTTAGCATGTAACAGCATGTGAATGAATGAACTGGCCACTAGCATGGTGCATTTATACCTGACGATCTCTTTCAGGTTATTTGAATAAAAAACTGACATCATGGTTAGTATTTATAGAGTCTGTACATGTGGTCCCTTGCTTGGTTTGTCTGAAAATTAAGTGGAAATATCCTTTAGAAGTGTTTGTACTTTAGGCGCTAGTTAGCGTGCCAGGTGTCATACCATTGCAGTAATCATCTCACTAAACACGTCTTTTCATATCCAATCTGTTCAACAGAGTTTGCCAGTCAGACCACTACACCTTTGCCAGCACCACCACCCAGCAAGCTTCATCAACTCCAGCCATGCCGGTAAATACAGTGCCTA
>NC_085016.1:7586121-7611121 GCF_963854185.1 Sardina pilchardus
TTAATTCTGCACATATTTAAACAGTACTTGTATTTCTCCAAAGAAGATGAGTCCATGCGTTAAAATGGTCTGTCTGCAGTCCAGACCCGTCAATGGAATGAAAAACTGCATTATGCAACATGAAATGAAAAACATGATTAAGAAGACCCCAGACTGTTGAGCATCTGAAATCCTATGTCAGGCAGGAATGGGATAACATTTAATTCTTAAAACTCTAGCAACTGATATTTGATATGCTGTATATGTCCCTTTTGCAGCTACATATGGGTTTATGAGATTTGTAGATTATCATATATTTTTATTTTATTTTATTTTACATGATACTCCACGCTTTTTTCTGATTTTGGGTGGTATAGGTTGTTGGGTAAGTTAAGGTAGGTAGTTGGGTAAATGAATTGCTCTCAGCCATGCCCTCTGTTCGATGGTTGGTTGATGCCTCTCAGTTGGTTGTCTACATGAGAAAGCCGTTGAAAGCACATCTGCTCCAGTCTGTCACTGGAGCAAAATCATATTGAGCAGAAGTACGTAGTTGGGCGGACTTGGGCTGCCTATGTTGTATAGTCCGTTGTTAAGCAGGCCTCGAACTATCACTATATTGCAAAAAATGATATTCTAACATTCACAGAATGCAGTCTCATGTGACAGTTCTATATCTGATTGAATACAGAGGCCTTTTATTCATATCTAGTGTGATGTATCCTGCCTTACCCGATAAGAAAAAGGTGTCAAGTTCAGCAACTCATACTTGTGAGTACATTTCTGCCTGAAATTAAATTTGCATCATTAATGTCCATTAGCTCTGCATAATTTCAGCTTGATGTCCGCACAAAACACACAAAACGCATATCCAGTGTCCCAAGAAATTAGCATGTGCAAAAAATGACTCACAGCTCAAAGAAAACCTGCTTCTTTTCACTTAAAAATGAAACTCCCAAGTGTTTAACTCAACAAATGTATAATGAAATATTGACATGCTGTCATACTGAAATCAACCAGCAATTTATTATTGTGTTTTGGAATGACAGAGAGTGAGAGAGAGAGAGAGAGAGAGAGAGAGAGAGAGAGAGAGAGAGAGAATCATGGGCCCTGCTACTGTATGCAACTCTCTCAGCCTTCTATGAGCATATTTTCAACCAATAGTTTTTTGAAGAAGTTCCTCTGTGATTTCAGCTTCTTTATAGAAAGCCATTTGTTGCAAGACAATGTACTTTTATTTGTATTGTGCATTTCTTACAGGAAAATATTGGAATGTGCTTTTTATATCGTCAAATTCAGAATAGCAAAAAATAATAAATTATTTAAAGAATCAGGGTATATATTTTATTCATTTGTCTTAGTTCTACCTTGTTGTTGGAGCTTAATTTGTTTAATGCTACTTTGCATGCTTGGTTGACAGAATTGTATTAGGCTACCAAGTGCTTCTGGAAGGTATGTAATATTGAAATACTGTATGTGTTCTGATGAACATTAACTATTACTTGAGTTCACTCTTAAAGCTGTGGCCGCTGAGGGGCATCGGTCAGAATGTGCACACCAAGATTTTCTTCCAACAGGTTTATTGAAGAATAAAATGATTGTCTGTATGTGTGTGTAGTGTGTGGTGTGTGTAGTGTGTGGTGTGTATGGGGTGTGTGTGTGGTTCTGCAGGAGACAACAGAGAGAGGCAATAATCAGCCATGTGCTAAATACAATTAACACAAGCTAAACATGAGCTACATGAAGCCTACACGTGTCTACTGCATGTCACAATAGTGGCCTAGCTTAGACGAACATAGCAAGACCTAGATTAGGCTAGATACATGAACATAGCACTACTGATAGACTTTAAGCTATAAACGGAACAGAAGTACAGCATACTCTTAGTATACATCTCACGTAGGTAACCATAATAAAGGCTAAGGCACCATTTAACATTCAAACGGAAATGTAACCTAGCATCTCTGAGTGGCTAGGTCCACACTTCACTATAAACAATTACCTCGCGGTAAAATACACCCGCGAATCGCGTGCATCACGGTTATACAAAGTTTCTAAATGCTTAAAATATACTACACAGAACAGAATACAGGTACTCACTTGTTTCTGAACGCACACAAAGTAAGAAATATACATCGAAACACTATATAACGGCTAATTATCTAAACACACAATCATAGTTAACGCTAGCTTTCTCCTATTCACTGTCTTAATGAGGCTGTCGTTCTGAAGTCCCAGAGGGCAGCGTGCTCTCTGATTGGCTGGTTTGGAAGCATGCACTAGGCGTGATCAGCCCTTTGTTACAGCCGCCCCCAAATTTGTCCCTGCAAATTTGTCACCCGCAGAAGGGCTGACTGAGTCTGTGTCCACGTCCGTGTCCGGTATGGCGGGAAGGGCAATGAGGCGGGCGACAGGTCGGGTATAAGTTCTGTCCTTCACCTGGACAACAGCAGTCCGAACTCTTCCATCTGCCCCAGGGATGAGACTTGTGACGTGGCCAAGTGGCCACAGGGATCTTGGCAGCTGGGGGTCCACCACCATGACAATGGTCCCCAGTTGCAGCTGTGAGGTATCCTTGTGCCACTTAGAGCGGGTCTGTAGAGCCGGGAGGTATCGCTGAATGAAGTGAGTCCAGAACTGGTCAGCTAAGATCTGGGCATGTCTCCAACGGCGACGACTCAGCAGCTCTGATTCAGAGTACATTGCCTGTGGCAGTGAAGGGTCCCGCCGCCCCATGAGGAGCAGGTTGGGAGTCACTGGATCCACGTCAGCAACATCTGTGGACACATAGCCAAGAGGCTTGGAGTTTAGGACTCCCTCGACCTCTATCAGTACTGTCCGCAGGACTTCTTCTGGGACAGGCTGAGGCTGGATGGTGGCGTACAACGCTGCCTTCACAGATCTCACTTCTCTTTCCCAGACACCCCCAAAGTGTGGTGCAGCTGGAGGGTTGAACTGAAAACGAATCTGGTACTTGGCTAGATGATCCTGGAGAGTGGGGTGCATTGACTTGAAGGCCTCCTGCAGCTCACGCTCGCCTCCACGGAAGTTTGTCCCCTGATCAGACAGGAGTTCTGCCGGCTTGCCTCTCCTGGCAATGAATCTGCGGAGGGACATCAGGAAAGAATCGGTGTCAAGACTAGATAGGACGTCCAGGTGCACCGCCCGAGTTGTTAGGCACTTAAACAAGATGCCCCATCTCTTCTCGTGACGCCGGCCTACTTTCACTGTGAATGGCCCAAAGCAGTCCGTGCCAGTGGAGAAGAAGGGGGGTTTCATCAGCCTCAGTCTCGCTGGAGGGAGGTCTGCCATTTTGGGCACAGCTGGGTTTGCTCTCCATTTCTGGCAGTCTGGGCAAGAGCGCTGATGACGCTTGACTGCTTCACGGCCTTGCAGAATCCAATATTTACGGCGCAGCTCCGCAAGCAGTCGCTCTGCTCCAGGATGGTGCAGGCTCTTGTCTGTGGCCTGAATGATGAGCTGGGTGACTTTGTGTCGGGGGTCCAGGACCACTGGGTGGATAGCATCCAGGTCCAGCTGGTCGGTGCGCCGTAGCCTCCCTCCGACACGAATGAGCCTCACTGTCTCATCATACTCCGGGGCAAGACAGCGAAGCCTACTAGTAGCAGACACAAGTTTCCCAGCTTTCAGGAGGGTAAACTCCTCAGGAAAGCTGTCCTGCTGGGCTGTGCTGAGCACTTGTCTTTCTGCTTCCCGGTAATCATCTGCAGACAGACTGGCCTGGCCTGCCGCCGCCCCGTGACAGGCCCTAGCTACAGCCTCTGTGAGCTCCCCCAAAGAGGAGAACTGGGCGGCATCAGGCAGCACTGAGGTTGAGGCGGTTGTGGAAAAACAGCACACTGTGGATTTTCTCAGCTCTGAAGTGTCTTCTGTCTCTCTCACCGAAGGCTGTGTTGGCCAGAGGTTGGGTGTCTGTCGCAGAAAGTCTGGACCTTGACTCCATCTACTGTTGCTCGCCAACTCCAGCAGTGTCTTTCCCCGCGTGATATCGTCGGCTGGGTTGTTGGCTGTATCCACATATCTCCAGGCACGGGCGTCAGTCAGCTCCTGGATCTCGGCCACACGGGTGCCGACAAAGACCTTGTATCGACAGGAGTCTGACTGGATCCAGGTGAGGACTGTGGTTGAGTCAGTCCAGAGGACAACATCACGGATAGGCAAAGTCAGCTCTCTCTGTAGCAGTGAGGCCAGCTGAGCAGCTGTGAGTGCAGCACATAACTCGAGCCTCGGCATCGATAGCTGCTTCTTTGGGGATACTCTGGACCTGACAGACAAGAAGGACACCTCAACATAACCATCGGGGCTCTCTGCTCGCAAGTAGGCCACCGAGCCATAGGCTTTCTCGGAAGCGTCTCCAAATATGTGCAGGTCTCTCTGACACTCGAAGGTGTCCATCTCCGGGCTCACGTAGCAGCGAGGCAGTGATATTTGGGATAGGTGCTGCAACTCCTCTTCCCAGCTCAGCCAGGGCAGCAGGACGTCGTCTGGGAGTGACGGGTCGTCCCACTCTCGCTGTTTGTCCCACAAATGCTGCACTAAGACTTTGGCCCGTGTTGTGAAAGGGGCAATGTAGCCTAGTGGGTCATACAAACGGGCCAGGACGCTGTATATGTTCCGCATGGTGGGCACGGGCCTGTCCAGCATCCGGTACTTGTAGCCCAAGGTGTCTGAGCTGCAGTGCCAGCGGAGCCCCAAGGTCAGCTCTTGTGGGTCAGTGCTGGACTCGTTAAGCCACAGCTCACTGCTCTCGGACCTAGCTTCTATCGGTAGGTGGCTGATGACATCTGAGAGGTTACTGGCCCACTGGCGCAGTTCAAATCCACCGGTTGCCAGCAGTGCTGTGAGCTTGTCCACCAGACGCCGGGCTTCTTCTACAGAGCGGAGGCTCTGCAGGCAGTTATCCACATAGAATGAACGCTCTGTGGACAGGCGGACATCCTCATCCGGCTGGCTGTGGTCAAACACGTGCTTCTGCAAGGCAAAGCTGGCACAACAGGGGCTACATGTTGTGCCAAATGGCAGAACTTGCCATATGTAGACATTGGGTGATTCTTCTGTCTTCAGGTTGCGCCATAGGAATCGTAGCAAGGGCTTGTCCTCAGGGAGCAGCCTCACCTGATGAAACATGCCCTTGATATCGCTGCTTACAGCGACTGTGTGTTCTCTGAAGCGCAGGAGAACGCCCAACAGACTTGAACTGAGGGTGGGGCCAGGTAACAACAGCTCATTCAAGTTGTATCCCTTGTACACATAAGAGCAGTTAAAGACTATCCTGTTCTTTCCGTTATGGCTTACCATATGATGCGGGATGAACCAGGATTCAGCTGCATCTCTCAGCTCCTCTTCTGCAACTTTCACTGCATAGCCGGCCTTCTCCAGCTTGTCAATCTCTGCACAGTAGGCCGCTGCTCGCTTTGGGTCTCTAAGCAGACGCCTCTCAGTACTTCGGAGATTGGCTAACACGGCCTCCTTCGGTGCCTTGAGCTGTGGCATGTTCTTCACCCTAAGGAGAGGGGTGGCGTAGCGTTGAATACCATCAACACTGACGCGCGTAGTCTTTGCTTCTAACAGGTGGATGGCATCCTGATCCTGTCTAGAGCGTGTGACGAGCTTCTCACTCCTGTAGGGGAGTACATCTAATTGCCACAGTCTCTCAACACTCTGATGGAGCTCAGCAGTGGGTGAAAGGGAGATGTGGAGACACTGCTGTGCTGAAGCCTGCTGCTTGATCTGCTTTGTTGGCCCTTGTAGCGCCCAGCCCAGCCTTGTCTTCACCGCTGCAGGTGCTCCCGGGGGACCCAGACGCACTTGCTCCACTGGTGTGATGAGGTGGGGGTAATCAGACCCGATTAACAGCAGAGGACGTACTCGGTTCAGCGCCTTGAGAGGAATGTCTCTTAAGTGCTTGTGCTTCCTCTGAAGTGCTTTGATGGGGTATGTGTGCTCCGCCAATCCCAGCTGATCAGCTGTAAAAGCCCTATTGATCTTGAATGACTTCTGTGGCTGATCCACTGGGGAGATGGAAAATGACACCGCTGTACCACGTAGCACTCGGACATCCTGCCGGACAGTCCGAAGTGCCAGGTCTTCGGTCTCACCGGTGAGCTTGAGACTTTGGGCTGCTGCGGGCAGGAGTATGGTCCGCTCCGACCCATCATCAAGGATTGCGTATGTCTCCAGGGTGTGGGCTCCATTCCGCAGCAGCACTTTGCTCACTTTGAGCAGAACCTGGCTGCACCCTGCCCGCCTGTCTAGGTACAGGATTTCATTAGTTGTGCTGACGAGGCAAGATGTGTTCGCCGCAGGCTTAGCATTCACCTCGTGCAACACTCGCAGATGTCTTCCCTTGCACTCTTCACACAACACTTTGAGACGACATTGAGCTGCTTGGTGCCGGCGGGCGCATCGCCAGCATGCCTTGTTGGTCTTGATCCAAGCAGTTCTTTGGTCCACTGTGAGCTGTGCAAAGTTTGCACACTGGTTGAGAAAGTGCTGGTTGTGGTTGCAATAGGGGCAATACGCGGTCTTCTCTGGTGGCTTGGCAGTGGCGACTGTCTTGGTTATGGCTTGAGTGTTCTCAGACTGATCTGTTGTATGCAGAATGCTAGTGTTCTTTACCCCTTTGCCTTCACGTCGTCGCTCTGTCTTGGGCCCAGAGTTGCTCTTGTCCTCTCTATGCAATGACTCGTATACAGTCTCCTGAATTTTCAGCTCGTAATTGAGCCAGTCGGAGAAGTGTAGGAGGCTTGGGACAGTGATGCGCATGGGGTACAAGAACCTCTTGAACTCTGCCCGCATGTCTTGAGGCAGCTTTGACAGGAGCCTCGTCACATGGGAACCGCAGCTGAGCTCTGTCTGTCCACTGTCCCCTAGCTGATCTAACATGCCTACCAGCGCTCTCACTTTCAGTGCAAACTGCTTGAATCCATTGGTGTCGCCACGTGCAATACTTGGGGCTTCCATCAGCTCTGCAATCCTCCTAAGTGATAGCTGGTGTGGCTGTCCATAGTGCTCTATCAGACTGACCATCGTATCTGTATAAGGCTGTGGAGAGTTTGTGTACGAATCGGCGATGAGAAGGGCCCCTTCATATTTAAGGTGGTCGACCAGGATCTGGTACTTGAAGCGCTCTGATGAGTCGACTGGCAGCAGATTGTCCAGGGCAACCTTGAGTCTTGCGAACTCCCTCGGGTCCCCTTTGGAGAATACTGGAATTGTGGGCTTCGGACCACGGTACACGGGGCTTGGGCATTGGGGAGGTGGCACCTGTTTGGTCTTCAGGTCCCGCAGTAGTCCGGTAAGCTCTGTTACCAGGTCCGGCGCCATGGGTGGTTGTTGGGGCACGTATGCATTGCTATCTATTACAGGAGGTGGTGGCGGTGGCCAGAATCCAGTGTCTGTAGGCAACACGTGTCCACTGGTCAGTGGAGGTGGCGGCGGCGGCAGCAAGGGGAACGGTTCCGAACTGTCATCCTGCTGTATGGGACGTGGCCATTGAGGTTGTGGAGGGTGGAGAAGAGACTGCATTCGTGATGGTGGAACTGGCTGCGTGGCTCCCTCATCAAGTCGCCTGTGTATGTCCATCATCTGTCGCTGCATCTTCTGATTATCCTCCCGTAGTTGATTCAGTGCATCGAGGACCTCCAGCGTGGCTTCTGAGGTGGGCTCACGCGGGAGTGAAAAGGGTGTGCTCTGATACAGGGGGCCAGTCGTGTTTGGTAGGCGCAGGTACTTGGTGTCCGCTCCATGTGTAGCCCCCAAGTCCTCATCTAATGCAGGGGGAGTGAGAGGTGTCATCCTGGCATATCTCTCTGTAGCTCCATCCATGGTGTGGTAGGGGCGCTGTTGCTCGGAGGGGTACTCTGCATGCTGGGGAACGTAGGCAGCCCGTGGTTTTGGTGGGAAGGAGACTGCATAGTCATCCATCCAGGCTGGTTGGTGAGTTGTTCGTCGGGGACGAGCACCAGGAGGGTGCTGAGTTGTTCTCTCTTGGAACATCTTGGGTGAATCCTCAGTGGTCACAATATCCTCGCTGGAGCCTCCAAATGTTCTGATGAACATTAACTATTACTTGAGTTCACTCTTAAAGCTGTGGCCGCTGAGGGGCATCGGTCAGAATGTGCACACCAAGATTTTCTTCCAACAGGTTTATTGAAGAATAAAATGATTGTCTGTATGTGTGTGTAGTGTGTGGTGTGTGTAGTGTGTGGTGTGTATGGGGTGTGTGTGTGGTTCTGCAGGAGACAACAGAGAGAGGCAATAATCAGCCATGTGCTAAATACAATTAACACAAGCTAAACATGAGCTACATGAAGCCTACACGTGTCTACTGCATGTCACAATAGTGGCCTAGCTTAGACGAACATAGCAAGACCTAGATTAGGCTAGATACATGAACATAGCACTACTGATAGACTTTAAGCTATAAACGGAACAGAAGTACAGCATACTCTTAGTATACATCTCACGTAGGTAACCATAATAAAGGCTAAGGCACCATTTAACATTCAAACGGAAATGTAACCTAGCATCTCTGAGTGGCTAGGTCCACACTTCACTATAAACAATTACCTCGCGGTAAAATACACCCGCGAATCGCGTGCATCACGGTTATACAAAGTTTCTAAATGCTTAAAATATACTACACAGAACAGAATACAGGTACTCACTTGTTTCTGAACGCACACAAAGTAAGAAATATACATCGAAACACTATATAACGGCTAATTATCTAAACACACAATCATAGTTAACGCTAGCTTTCTCCTATTCACTGTCTTAATGAGGCTGTCGTTCTGAAGTCCCAGAGGGCAGCGTGCTCTCTGATTGGCTGGTTTGGAAGCATGCACTAGGCGTGATCAGCCCTTTGTTACAGTATGTCTGATAGGTACTTTGATGCACTCAGCCCATTAACTGATTTATAGACAAGCAACTTTGCTTTAAAATCACTTCTGAGGGTAGACTGTTCTTCTGGTTTCCATGCCGAACCGCTGCATTTTGTACTACTTGGTGCTGATTGTTGAGGAGGACGTGCTAACTGACTCCCTTCATTTACAGCAACTGTGCTAAGCTAAAGCTAAAAACGCTGCTCCCGAAGCAGGACAATGCCCGGACGGATTTTAATCGGGTTTTTTTTTCACTGTTCTAACTCTGGGGGTGTCCGAGACTGGCTTAATTTCATTTTCACTTTTGAGCGTCACCCCTGGTCTGTTCGTTCAGTGTAGAGGTCTCGTCCCATACACTGAAGTCTCTCTCCATTGGCTGTTTCAAGGCTTGCTGCTTCTGTTGCCACACACACGCACGCACGCACGCACGCACGCACACACACACACACACACACACACACACATACACAATCACACACATACACAATCACACACACACACACACACACACACACACACACACACACACACACACACATACACAATCACACACACACACACACACACACACACACACACAAACACACACACAGACACAAACACACTAATACGCACACTCACTCCCTCACACACACTCTCTCTCTCTCTCTCTCTCTCTCTCTCTCTCTCGCTCTCTCTCTCTCTCTCTTTGCTCAGAGTTTTTTTTAGGGAGAGTGTGAGATGCTCTAACTTTTCTGACATTCAGGGCTGGATATTTAATGCACCGATGGCTTTTTGGAGGCCATCTTTTCTCTTTGGTCACAACAGACTTTGATTCAACAGAGTTAGAAAAATCCAATGGCTTTTGTAAGGTTTTTGACTGGTTCAGAGGAATATGTTTGAAATGTTATTATATATTTATTAAACATTTCAAAAATATGTACTGTAAAAAAAAAAAAAAAAAGTACTGAACAATGGTGCTTTGTAAAACATGTAAAGCCTTCCTTGCGTTTATCAGACGCCTGGGACGCATGTGACTCTCTGAGAACCAGGAGATTCAAGTCGGTCTCTATATCCCTAAAGTAACCTTAGACAGTACAGCATTCCTGCTCCGGGGACTAATTAAAAAGAAAGGCATTATGGTGGGGAGTGAAATCACAGGGATGTTAATGATATTCTCACACAAAGAGATTCACTCATGTAAATGAAATGAGTATTGTAACTATTTTGTTTCTCAGAAAAAGGAAGCAAAACATGGCAAATCCTACAATTAGCATGATTAACACCAACATGAATATATAGGCCTAGCAACTTACAGTTTTTTTTTTTTATCTATCACTTTCATGTTTGTGTCGCCTCTGACATCAGACTTTCAGAACAATTAACACACAAGTTTAAACAGAGTTAAATCACTGTTTGCTTTCAATCCATCAATTCACATTGCGCAACTTATCAGATGGTAAAAAAAGATAGGAACAGAGAATGACAAAGAGAAAAATGCATTTGGTCTGATGCATATCAGTCTTGTAATGGTCACCATATGGATATAAAAGCAGGCTAAAGGGACTCCTGATCAATACAAGTATAAATACATTCTTCATCATCTCATTTATTTATGCAAAAATGAAATAACGTTTAAAAAAAAAAAAAATGCTCTGCACTTTTTTCCAGTCCCCTTTTATTTATTTCCCTCCACCGGCTTTTAAAACAGCCCAATTACACCTCCATTAGGAGGGGAAAGGCCTGGGGCACTGGGCACACATCTCTCAAAGCAACCTAGGAAGGATGGTGCCTCTTCAGGCCCTAATGGACTCCACTACTATGGTCATCCGGATGAGGATGGATATTGAATGCAGCCTCAGTGCCCTGAGCACAATTATGTCATGGTGCTCGCCACGTCTGTCTGTTTGTCATTTGTACGAATGCAGAGAGTCAGTCTGCGTGGGACCGGGACATATGAAATTTAAAGCAGAAATGCAATTGTGATGCTGCTGTGTTGGTGATCCCATTGTACTGCAGGGGTCCTGTTATGTGTTCAGCGTGAGTTCAGTAGGGTCAGAAAAGAGAGAGAGAGAGAGAGAGAGAGAGAGAGAGAGAGAGAGAGAGAGAGAGAGAGAGAGAGAGAGAGAGAGAGAGAGAGAGAGAAAGAGTTGCTCGTGAGAAAGTGCTCCTCATTTTTCATGAATTCCGCTATGACAGATTTTTACATCGCTGGTCCTAACCCCTCAATGTTTACCCAGTCTTGAACAGGATACGAATACCACAAAATGCTTTACACGACCATCCCCTTTCACTTAAATAGTTCCTGTTGAGTGAATTTTGATACCAACATTCATTTAAAAATAGATGTATATTCAATGCACATGGAGACTGAGAGAACCTTTCAACACAGCCATTACGGCAATCATCGTGTTACCATAGCAATCAGAGTGCCACATGAAACTGTATCCTGAACCATAGGAAACACACATTGGCACCATATGTTGGCTTATGACCACTAAATATAGGAGAAGAAAGACATTACAACACAGTTCCAATCTAGAAGGATAAGAGATAAAAAAAAAATGTTTGAACTTCAATGTCAACACCCCTCCGACACAACCATGCTTCAAGCACTCGGCTAATAAGTAAAAACGGACCAAGGTTTGTGTGTGTGTATGTGTGTGTGTGTGTGTGTGTGTGTGTGTGTATGTGTGTGTGAGAGAGAGAGAGAGACGTAAAGAGAGACGTAGAGAAGTAAGAATGGACCAAGGTTTGTGTGTGTTTTTGTGTGAGAGAGAGAGAGAGAGAGAGAGAGAGAGAGAGAGAGTGTGTGAAAGGAGTGTGTGGGTGTGAGTGTGACAGAGGCATGGAGAGAGACAGAGAGCATGTGTTTGGGTCTAATCACCAGTAGGCTCCCAGGGGTCCTTTATTAGCTATAGCGCGAGGGCACGAGCGCTGCATTGCAGTCCCTGGGCTCCCATCAGATCTGACAATATTGATATTACCCTGGGCCCCAGGTGAAATGTTTAAACAAGGCAGGACCTCGGGGCGAGATATTGCATGTGGGAGACACCTGACAGACTCTTGGCCGCCGTCGCCGAGCGTTTTATAATGCATGACGGAGTAACACGGGGCCTCACGCCCTGTTCAACAGCTTGCTCTGAATCCCTTTGTTGGCTCCACGCGTGTGTAGCCGATCAGAGCCAGAGGCCGAGCCAAAATACCAGCCTCCTCCTCCTCCTAGGTGCGCTGCCTGGCAGGAAGGAGAATGAGAGGAGAGCACTTCCGAGAGTAGCGGCACGCGCGGCTATAGCAAAAGCTTGGTTTTCTGGTCGGTCTCTGAGAATAGAGTACATAAGTGTCATGTCCGTATTCCGATGACATGAACCAGATCCTGGTGAATGAAATGTTTTGTGTGGATTTACTGGTATGATTTCGCTGAACATAAACCACATTTAAAACATCACCAGACGTCTTAGTGGACTAGAAACTTCCTGGTTCTTGTGACCTGATCCGTACACCCATATATGAGAAAGATAAAAGACGAGAGGAGTAGGGAGTCTTCACTGTGTCAATCAGTGAGTCAGTCAGTGTCTGACATTTCACTCTTTGGATCCCTAAGATTAAGCCATAACCACTCTGGAAAAGAAACCAAAGACTGTGGACTTGACAGTGGCCTAACCCTTGTGGAAACAGAAACACCCACTGTAATCCAATTGATGCAATGGAGTGACACTTAAGTGTCATTTTAAAAGCAGTTTGAAGTGTTGCTGGTTCCTGACACTGGTCAATTTGCAGATAGTATATGTGATTAGGCAGTTTTCGTGACATGCTTATTCTTGATAATGTAGCAGAGTGGGTAAAACCTGATAGCTTCGGAGGAAAACGGCTGTGGAGAAAATGTGATGACAATAATGGTTAATGGCTGTGATGCGCTCTCTCTTTCTCTCTCGCCTTCTCAATTGCTGACATTTGAACACTTCCTGTCACTAACGTGTTTGCAATAAGACCAACTTCTCAGGCGGAGTTCTGTGTTCGCTGTTGATAAGCGCCTTCCTGTGTCCGTTTTCATGGTCCATTCCGTTTCGTTCCACTTCCACATGTTAGTTACAGTTTTTCTGGATCGCTTTGATGCTTGTGACAGCTCTGACGTTTTCAACACCCATGTCTGAACAAAAGCAGGCCGGCCAAAATGACACATTTTGCTTATAAAAGGCTGTTACACTTTCAAAACACTCAAAACATGCAGCAAAAGCAAAATTTGCGTTCAAACAACACATCCTGTCATCAAATCACTGTGTGATTTTAATCAATCCTTGCACACTGGACAACAAATGCAAAATACAAGTCTCAAAATGAGTTTTGCTCTGTCTGTTCCATTTCTTTCTCATTTTTCTGGTATCAGAGAAAAGAAACTGTGGAAAGACAAAGATGTACTGAATAAAACATAATTGTATTCATTCCTCCCAAGATGTAACTGTCATTGACATGTAAGACCTTCAGTAAGACAAAATTCCCTGAACTACTACAATTTGTCATTTTTCATCAAAATAGATCTACAATAAACATCTTTTGTATGTTTTTTTTTTTTTTTCACCAAATAGGCAATACAGTGCTTTCTCTAAATGTGCCTTATCAATACTTGCAAATAGCAACACAGAACAGACATGACATCTCTTATGGATAATGAATGATTGCTGATTGCTGAATTGTGCAAAGGAGTTTCGCTCGAGGTGTATAAAAGATTCAGACTCAAGCAAGGAAGATGGAATGAGGAAGATGTTCTCCTTTTGTTTGGGGAAACCAACCAATAGAGTTTGGGGTCTTTGAATGACATGTGTGTGAACCGCTTTGCAAAAGTGTGTGAGAAATGTGTGAACCCAATGAAAACATGTCAGCACATTCATAAAAGATGACTTCTACAATGCAAAAAAAGGTGAAGACCAATTGGGTCCCAGTTTCTTTAAGCAGGTCAAAGCATTTGAGAAAAACTGTAATATAGGGTTTCAGGCTGAAATACACTCAAGCTCCATTCTCTGCCTTGCCATGTCCAACAGAAATGGTGGTACTAGGGGCTTGAAAGAACCAAGGATTCCTTTTTCCCCCTGAATCAGGCCCTGGTCTCTGCGACAGACCTGCAATCTCACAGCAGCAGATTAAAAATGTAAATGAACCGACTGAGGGAGAAATATTCATCTCCCCTCTTTTTTAAAAAAAGTAACAGTGATTAAAGCAGAAAATATGTCAGGTTTTCCTTTACCTTTCCCAAGAAGAATGGAAAGAAAGAAGTCCCTAATCCGACTTAAGAGCATTAATATTCATGCTTACATGAGCTTCCTAGTTCAGCTTGAAATCACAGAGCACGTTTTGGTGTGCTTCTTTTCCCTGTCCTGAACAGGACTGGTGCATCAGATGGCTCGGTCATGAGCTAAGTGTGTGTGTGTGTGTGTGTGTGTGTGTGTGTGTACTTCTTACTCACCCCACGGTCGTCTGCTAGTTACACAGCCCAGGGCGAGAACCCCCAGAGCTAGCAAATGCATTGTTTTTATGCTAATGGAAGCCATGTAGTGGAGAGAAGTTGATAAGATGGCAGCCCGAGGAGCTGTCTTGTTATTTCTTTCGTGGTTGAAGGTTCTTAGGAAGAAAGAGAGATAGAGTGAGAGAGAGAGGGAGAGAGAGAGAGAGAGAGAGAGATAGTCTCTCAATGGAGTGCTTTCCACATGTGCTTTGTCTCTCTCTTCTGACGATCCACCTTGGAGGGACTGCGACAGATTCCGTATAACACCTCACTTCATAAAAGTTAAACGTGATGCATGGAAACGTATCTGTTCCACAACATCCATAGCTACTTACGTTTGTTTGCATACAGACACAAGGTGTGAATTATAGATGCTACATTTCTTGATACAAGTGGGTTTAGTGTGTTAGAATCACCTCTAGTAGCTCCCTTGGTGGAACAACATTGAAGATATGATTTTTTTTTCTCTCCTCTTGCTTTCTCTCTTTGTAAGACACATTCCCAACAGCAGTGTGACAGAAGACATTTTAGATGTGATTAGGTGCTGTATGCCAAGGCACAAGCATGGAAGGAGGAGTTGCGATCAGACAGAAAGGTCGATATAAATGCCGAGGCTGTTGTGCGTCTCCGTGTGCTTGTATGAGCAGAGGAGAGATGGAAAAAGAGCAAAGGGAGGGAGAGTGGGAACGAAGGAGGGATGAAAGTCTTGAGAGAGAAAAAAAAAACGAGGGACATCCACTTTAATAAACCTCAAGGGTTTCCTCTCCGTAGAATCAAAACAGTGGTGTGGTGTCTGTGGCCAGGCCACAATATCAACGTTATAAGAAGAGGAGGAGGGAAATAAGGTAATGAAACATTTGTATGTGTACCTGAGCCTCATTCTCTGACAGTCCAATTTCATGGTGTGTCTTGCTTATTTCCGCGAGATGTTGGTTCCCTTATTGAACAATTTGAATTTGATTTGCACTGAGGGGGCGCTAAATACCGGTGTGCGAAGGGGGCTAAGCCTGCAACCGTGTTGCACGCGCGGGAAAGGCCAGGTAGCCGAAACGGAGGAGCCCCCCATGTTTGGGAATAAATCACCATGTTCACCCGGGGAGAAAATGACTTCTGGGCCTCGCCTTGTTTACTGAACGCCGCTGACAACACACAGATATAGATAACATGGCGTGCGGGCGGGAAATGGGCGAGCTGTTACTGTGTGTTTTATTGTTCGGTTTTGGTTCACCAGGGTTGGCTGTTTATCTACTTATTTATTCACTTATTTTCCTCTTCTTGTGGTGGTGGCAGTGGCGGCGGTGAGGCAATTGGGAGGAGACACTGAGGGTTGTGGTTCTTGTATTCCTGGATCCTTCTGGTGAGAGCTGACAGAAACCAAGGAGCAATCAATCATTCTCTCTCCCTCTCTCTCCCTTTCTCTCTGTTTCTCTCTCTCTCTCTCCCTCTTCCTCTCTCTCTCTCTCCCTTTCATATTGTCACTGTGTAGGGTTTTGTTGGAGTGAAACCCAAAGCGGCGTAACCCTCCAGGACTTAGTGATTATCAGCTCATTACTCTGGACACGACTGACCTCTGAACAGTTGGAGAACAAATGGAGACACAAGAACAACAACAACACACATTCAGATAGTTATTATTATAGTGCTCGTTATTTGCCCTCTGATCTGTGGTGTGTGTCTTTTGTGTGTTGTTGTGAGAATAAGAGATTGCATGGGAACATCGGTCATCATAGGGACGTGAGAATGTCCATTGGCTGGGGGGTGACAACATCATTACGTGTCGTGCATGCTGGGTGTGTTGGGTGAGTGTGACTGTGCATGCTAGGTTTAACACTAAGGGTCAGGAATATGCGTGCATTTGCCACCCCCCCCGTATACCTTCCTCCCACCCGCCTCTCTCTCTCTCTCTGTCCCAGTCTCCCGGATTCTGACAGCCAACTTAATGTCACCAGCGCAACAAATTGGAGCAATCAGCCGTTGTCGGTGGCGACGCAGGGCCTGGCTCCGCAAATTAGCTTCCATTAGCATAAAGACCTGGCAGGGGAAGCGATGGCCCCGCCGCGAACCTTCCCAGCATGCCACGGGAGGCCTCTGTTTACACCTAGATGACACTGGGCTTCATTAGTGCATTTGTCTTAGTTAGGAGCAATTGGCAGTTGTCTTTTTATGGGGGTAAATATTTGTTTATAATGGAAGATTAGTGGAGTGGAACCTTGGCGTAGTCATTCATGGGAAAATAAATAAATAAAAATAATTTAGAGCGGGATGGAAACGAGGGGAGGGAGGGGGTCATTACAGATGCAGTTTTATGTGTCTCTATGTGCCTGATGCTGAAATGATTACCGGGTGGGTGATGTATGGATTGACTGTTTATCGGATGCTTCGGTTTATTGCATCGAGTGGACTGGTTATTCACTGTGTTTTCCTGCTGGAGTTCTGTATAGTGAGAGGATCCTCGCAGATTTCTCAGACGCAAGTATTGGTTAGAAGGGAACGTTTTATGAGCGTTTCTGGCACATTTATTACTTTGATGTACTTTGATGCGGGCGTCTATTGGCTCTCTGTCAGAGTCCGCCGTTTGATGTATGTGTGTAATGGGAGCAGCTGGGGGCAAACTTGAGGCTATTTCGAAGTAACGATTGTATGCTTTGGATATCCATTGAGCAGTCATCAGCGCTCCAATGGTCCTCCCGGGGAGGAGATCAGCCCGCAGCGTTTCGGCTTCTCACACCGAATCAGACCGTCGGCCTCCGAATTCCTCAAAAATTATAGCCTGAACTCACCAAAACACAGCAAGGCCGCGGCCTTGAGCTATAGAGGAGCAGAGATGAGGAGAGGGATATTTTTTTTGTCTTATTTTTGTGTAACATTTTATATATCCATTCAAGTCTCTCTCTCTCCCTCCCTCTCTCTGTCTCTCTCTCTCTCTCTGTTGCTAGTTCACTTTTATGACTTCATATGAGTTCACTTTTTTTTTATAAATCATTTGCAACTTCCACCGAAGACTTCTTTTCAGTCTGACCTTCCAAAGCAGCTTATATTCTCATTGGCCGCACACTTCATTGTCCGAGTTTTTTCCTCATCTGTCCACCAAGTCAGGTACTGTAAGGTTCCAGAACATGCCACAGAAGACATAGCACCTGCCTATTTCACACATTCTCTTTAGATCATAGATTGGTCATCGATCATTAGCCTGGCCTGGACTTTACAGGGTTTATTTATATATGTATTTTTTTTTTTAACATGCACAGTTACATGCAGTATGTAATTAGTACTGTAACTGCAGGCAGCAAAGAACATCTGTTAGCCTGTCTATTAATAATGCAACAAAAATGAACATGAATGTTCAATTCATGTCCACATGAACTTACTGTATGTTTATTCCTCTCTCACTTTACATATATCAATATCAATATGTATATATATATACACTAATTCTCACTTCTCCCAGCTGCTGTACTTTGGTGGATGGCTAACTAACGAGAGCCATAATTAAAATATCCAAAACGAACATTGAGATGATTAACACTGTGTCGAACCTATAAACATTAAATTCTCTGAAAGGATAGCGGACTAAAAATCTGGTGGCTCGGACTAGTTGTAGGTCTACTCCCCCACCTCGGCATCCAGTAGCTCCACGGCCATTAGTCTACCAGTCGGCTGAGAAGCTTTGGCTTTGGTTTCCGTTGACCGTAAGACGTAATCTGAGTCCCCTCTCACTAAAAGGTAGCATTTAAGCGCCATGCTTTTCACCTTCACTGTGTAGGAGCTCCTCTGATGATCTCCACTATGACCTGTGAAATCTCTTGGACCCACAGTTCTGTATCTTACACATTAAATACACAACACACTGCACTCTGCGCAGTTTCACCCTGATGATTGGCTAATTAACTGGGGTATATATCGGCATCACGCACACACATGAGGAGTGAGAAGAATAATCTATCACCTTGTTTGGGGTTGAGGATAGGAGTAATAAGGCCCCCTCTGGCTAAAGGAGAATCTTCATTCTCTTTGATTCGGCCTGCAGTCATCTCCACTGCTCCCTGATGAGCAGATATCTTCATACAGGCTCGCTCAGCCTCAGCCTCCATCTCCCCACCCCATCTCACATCATTACATGTGAACGTTGCGTATCCAGCTATGGGTAAAGTAAAAAGTAAAGTGCACTTTCTTGTCTCCAGCCCGAACCCCCTGTTGTGTGCACTTGAAATAGCATTAGACGGCCGTGTTGTTCTTGAACGGTCCGCTTTATGGTATATATGCTATTAACCCTCCTGTTGTGTTAGTTTTGTGTGTTGCCGGTTAAAACTGACCACTGCATTGCAACTTGTTATACATCCATAGTAACACATACAGTATATTATCATCAAATGTTGTGATAGGCTTTTTATATCAACTTAAGTTCTATTGGATATTGCCAGTTTTCAACCACCATTTAATATGTATGGCATGCAGGCCTCATTGACGTGAGTTCGTGCAAGTCAGAAAGGGGAAAATACTATTGTGGAAAGGTTCCAGTGAGGGCTGGCATAGAAGCAAACATAGGGAGTGAGGGTGTGTGTGTGTGTGTGTGTGTGTGTGTGTGTGTGTGTGTGTGTGTGTGTGTGTGTGTGTGTGTGTGTGTGAATGTACAGTACAGAAGCACAGATACGTTAACAGATACAGTCCATCTGATCAATAGGTATGTGCCAGGACTCAATTTTATAATACACATGGGTTATAAATAATACACATTTCAAAGTTAGATAAAAAAAAACACCCAAATGGTTATGAAATTGATCACAATTTGTTTAGTTAGTTCAGATGCTCTTTGTTAACAAAGCCATGGTGGCCTCATGATAGTGATCATAAATTAATTAATAGTTTTGACAGAAAATAATTGTCAATCAATCAAATTTGACAGCGAACACAATGGGAGGTTTAATAACACTGTAGATCACAATTATATCTGGTCTATATCCAACAAAATTCATGTCCACAGCCATATTCCTTCAAATCCGAGACGGAGTCCCTCTGGTAGCGCTTAGTTCTTCCAGGTCTCAACCTTTGGCCAGTTAAGTCATATGGCCCTTACAAAATGCGAGCCTATTTAAAACCTAGTTACAAGGAACAATATTACTCCTGTTACTGCCATTCCATTCCTGCCATGAATATTATTCTATTCCTACACCACAAACTGGACATGCACATGACTGTTGTAGTCTTCCAGAGATTCCTTGTGGCAAAATTATGTTTTCAAAGAATAATTTGTGGCTTTCTTAGTGTCAAGAGCTGTTGTTCAACTTTAGTTTTCTCCTTTTGACAGCACTCCACAACTCTGCCGGATTCAGAGATCATTGTGGCAAAGTCTGACTGACAGGAAGAGGAGAATTTGATTCTGTCTTTTTTTTCCTTGAAGCTGAATCAATGCTTTTAAACAGGTTTGGATCAATTCACTGGTCTATGGCAAGTGGTTCAGTGCTTCTGTGTGCTTATTCTGACCATTTATGGGAAAGAGGAGGGAGTGAGAGCTGTGTGTGTGTGTGTGTGTGTGCGTGTTATTGTGTGTGTGTGTGTGTGTGTGTGTGTGTGTGTGTGTGTGTGTGTGTGTGTGTGTCTGTGTGTGTGTGTGTGTGTGTGTGTGTGTGTGTGTGTGTGTGTGTGTGTGTGTGTGTGTGTGTGTGTGTGTGTGTGTGTGTGTGTGCGCATGCACGTGTGTGTGTCTGTGTGTGTCTATGTGTGTTTTTCTCTGTGTGTGTTTGCACATAAGCAATAATTTATGCAAACTGCCTTGGACCCCGAACCTGCCGTGTTTATCTGGACTATCTGGGCCATGCATTTCAACTCTACAGTACCCTGAGCCATGCGCCCTTCGTCCTCCTCACGCGTAAACCCCATTTCTTCTCCTCGAAGATTAATCATAGAGTATCACATCTTGCCTGTTGTGTGCCCCGATCGTTGTTTCTTGTGTAAAACATTCATTAAATCATTCCGTTGGGGGCTGCCTGGTTGACACATAGCCCTTCTGCAAAGCCTTTCTAGTGGTCCTTTGTGTGTGTGTGTGTGTGTGTGTGTGTGAGAGTCTGCATCAAACATTTCTGTCTCTCCTCACCTCTCCGGGCTGTCTCGTTAATTAAGTTAAGGAGCTGAATCACTGCTGTGGATTATCGGCGATGGTCTCCTGTTCTGATTGTTGCTGCTCCCGCCGATCTCCCACCCCCGTTGAAAGTGGAGCATCATTTATACATCATAATGTTTCTTATCCGTTTTACCCTCTGTCTCTCACTGTCGTTCTCCCTCTTCCTCTCTCTCTCTCTCTCTCTCTCTCTCTCTCTCTCTCTCTCAAATGAAATTTAAATTGACCTTGGATGGCGGAATAATGGGAGCGCTGGAACATTAAGCTCCGTTCTCCCCGCTCCCGGAGACATGGCAGGGGGAGTAGGGGACGGGAGAGGAGCCAACGGCGTCCTTCAAGTCTCGGCAGAAGGAAGGAGAAGAGGAAGAAAAGAAAGAGAGATAAAAAAAAAGGACAAGGAGACGGAGGAGACGGACGGACACGAGACCGGGGACTCAGCATGCACAGCGTGTGGTATGGTGCGGTGCGGTGCGGTGCGGTGAGGTAGGGGGTATACGGGGGGGTATGGTGTGGAGTGAAGCGGCACAGCGGAATCAGCAGCGATTCTCCTCACGTTCCCCTAGGCGGGTTTGTTGCCGAAATGCGTGTCTTTGGGTCCAGATCATGGGGACAGAGGTGGATCAGCTGCTGGGGCTGGCCGAGGGCCTCTGCCAAAGGCGTCGGGCAGAAATGAATAAACCAAGAGCCGTGACAGAAGCGCTCCAGCAAGCCAAACGGCCAGTCCAGTCTCAAGCACCAGGGCATCAATATTCCACCAGTGCAGAAGTCTGTCTTATTCACTTGAGTGACATTGTGCTTTTTGAATTCAATTGAATTGAAAATTAATGGAATTTGTGACTCGTTAGGCCAACCAAGCGGAGTCCAACATCCATAGCAATCACACAGCGTTAGCATGCTCTCAGTGTTGGACACCACTGCCACTTTAAATTATTGTTAGTATTTTTAGCATATTCAAATGTTGGGGTGATTGACACCTTGTGACCTGGAGTCATGGGAAGCATCATCTCTAGCTAATTTTGCCCATGCCCCTCTCTGTTCCTCTGTCTCTCCCCACACCATCCAGATAGGAACCAAAAAACGAGGAAGAAAGGAGGGAAAGAAAGGAAAGAAAAAGAAGAGAAAAAAATAGAAAAAAAACAAAATGGCTCCGGAGCAGCTGGGAGCAACAGATGCCACTCCTCCACGGCCTGCCTCCAGCTCCAGACGCTAACGACTGGCACACGCCGCGCCACGCACTAATCGCCGCCGCGCCCGCTGCCAGCTCGGCTAGCCCGAGGTAGAAGAAGGGCTCCGGCGAGCGCTGCCAAAAGATCACACCCTCCACTGCATGCGGCTGAACAAGGCGCGCTCGTCGGGCCGAGAGCCCCGCTACTGGGGTGGCGTGGAGCGGCTGCGCGCGTGCCAGTCTGCCAAGCTCGCTGGGCGCGAACTAAATATGCAAAAACACAACCTGTTTGTATTTATTAGTGTCAGCGGAAAGGTCAGTTTCAAAATATTCTGGTTACTTCACAGTCCCTGCACTTACTGTTTTAATGAATCAATAATTAGGGCATAAAATAGTTACAAATATATATTTTTAGCCACTTTAGATATGCGTTATCTTTCTTTAACAGACAGTGCCACTTTAAGCGGTAGTATGTGGCACAAAATGCAAGAGAGATTGAAGGCCGCGTTTCAAATTTTTGGTAGCATTTGCTGTGAAACAAATGTTTGAGCGCGGACTGATGAAAAGTGTTCATTGACTGACATCTTTGCCAAGGTTTGGCAACCAATGGGAGTGCTGCTTGGAACACGACGTCCCTCTTTTGGTGTAGTGTGCTTAAGCAGCATGTTGTGGAGAAGTCAAAGACGCCTATTCCAATCCCAGATGTTGGCTCCATCTGGGTAGAAGCTCATGTGTTTGCTCTCTCTGTAGCTCTGACACACGCACAACACACACACACACACACACACACACACACAGAGGAATGTGTTTGTGTGTGTGTCATTGTGTTTGTGTGCGTGTGTGTGTTTATCTGTGTGTGTGTTTATCTGTGTTTGTGTGTGTGTGTGTGTGTGTGTGTGTGTTTGTGTGTGTGTGTGTGTGTGTGTTTATCTGTGTGTGTGTGTGTGTGTGTGCGTGTGTGTGTGTGTGTGTGTGTGTGTGTGTGTATTTGTGCGCAAGCGTGCTCACATGAGTGTGTTTAGGAAGGGGGCATGGAAGCTCTTGTCGCCAAGGTTTCTGCTGACTCACCACTCGCCGCCACATTTTTTTTCAAAAGCAGGAGCTCACCACAGAGAAGCGAAAACCAATAAACCAGCCCTCAAATGCCCATGGGCCCCTGGATTAGAGAGCCTAAGATGTCTCAGGAAACCAGTCAGCAATGTGGCATCCACATCCACCCCTGCTCTCAGCCCGCAACCTGCCTGCATCCGTGCAGAGATAGGTGACATGTGACAGGTGGCACAGAGTTCCGCAAATAACATGGCTGACATTTAGATATATAGATTGGTAGGTATTGCGGACTTATGCATAATTCAGAAAGGGGAATGTGTTGAATTGAATGCTTTTAGATTGCAAATGTGATCTTTAAAATAAAAAAAAAGGTGGGGGTTGTGTGTATGGTTATTGCAAGAAGAAGGGGGAGAGTTCAGTGGATGATAATGAGTGCATGTTTTCTCAGTTTGTTGCAACTATGTCAAAATAAGAGGTAGCAGTAATAGCCTGGGGAGTTCAAGGCTATCCAGATGGATTATGGTTATCTCCACTGTCTGTCGTCAGCACGCCTGTTATCGCCACATCAGGGGAACAACCGCTATTGTGTTTTTGTCTTACACTGCGTTCCATATGCCTCCATAGCTCCATATTGGCCAGCGAGCGAGGATACACCCTGCTGTCTAGTTGGACTGTTTCATATAACACTTATTTTCACTAATTGTGAAATATAGCACCAAAATATCATTCAGCTTTCTCCACCTTCCCCTCCACCCTCTGTGTTTCCCGTAAAACCTATTCGTTTAACCTTTATTCATTTATTAGCCATTTTTTTTTCAGGGCTGTTGTTTCTTGAAAGTGCTTTAAGAATAAACCTGCCTGTTTATTTTAAACCCTTACTTTGTTTACTTATTTGCTTATTTGTTTATTTATAGTCGTTTACTTGTTTATTCAAATTTATTTACATGATCATCCATTCCAGCCAGAGTGTACTGTATGTACCCGTGCCAGTCGCAGCATGTCAGCTGCCTGGTATCTCTGTGGCTCAGTGTGTCTGTGTGAGACTCCATGCCTGCTTTGTCACAGCTCCCCTGTCCGTCCTTCATTATTCTGACCTCAGAAACATTTGTATGATAGCAAAATAAATTAATAATAATAATACGTTTAATTTATATAATGTCTTCCTCAAACAAGGTTGTTTACATAGTGGAAGGAAAATACTGTACAAACAAAGAAAACACAAGAAAATACAACAAACAAACAAACAAACAAGCAAGCAAGTGATACAACAAAGAGGAGCTAAGTGTATGGGCTATGTGTTGGGTGTGGAGGAGAAGTGGCCATTAAACAAAAAGGTCTTGAGATGTACTTTGAAGAAAGGAAGAGGAGGACAGTCACACAGGTTGATACTGAATGTAGAACAGCTAAGGGACGTTGTTAGGCACGACACAAAGCGATCTACATGTAGCAAGATTTCATGAAACAAAGGCACAGCAACGGAAAATGTAACAATGTATTAATAGATAATCATTATTCCGTCAAAAAATATATTCCTTCCATATGAATGGTCACCATGCAACAACAAGATGCAGCTACTCTAACATTTGTGCAAGTTGTGGTACTGTAGCTCATTATTATATAACAAAATGCGGTCGAGGTGTGTGGTTATGCTGGAATTTAGAAACGGCATCGAACGCGATTCAGCCAATCATGATCAAGGACCGGAACTATCCCTTTTAGAAAATGTGCTATCATCATATTATGTACATGGGCCTATAATTGTATGCATACAGTACGTATAAGAAATGCAATGTATTTCATTTCTTCTGTTCCACGGGGAGTTATTCAGACATTTTCATTTACATTTTTAATTAGAAATCATTCCATCCAGTCATAATAGATTGTCAGAACAAAGCAAACTTATGTGAAGTGGAAAATTATTGTTAAATTCAATAATAATACGAATACAAGAACATATGGTACACTTGTAAGAAGTGAAGGCTACATGGTACACTACTGCCATACTTGAGAGTGTTTTTTCCCCCATAGAAAGTCCTTGAGGTGTGTGTAAATGTCCACGTGTAGGAGGCTTGAGCTGATGAATAGAAGAGATGGATAATAAACCCGAGCAGTTGGAATTGACTGATTGAAAGACTATTCAGCGAGGAGTGAGAATAAATAAATAATTTCAAGTGTAACATGGGTAAAGAAAGAAAGAAACACACAGATACAAACAAACAAACACAGGCACACACACACACACACACACACACACACACACACACACACACACACACACACACACACACACACACACACACACACACTTA
>NC_085016.1:7616121-7638621 GCF_963854185.1 Sardina pilchardus
GCTCTCTGCATTTCTCTGTCTCCCTTAAAATACACATACTCTCTCTCTCTCTCTCTCTCTCTCTCTGCATGTCTCTGTCTCCCTTAAAACGTGCACACACACACACACACACACACACACACACACACAGTCTATCTCTTTATCTCTCTCAGTCTCTCTCTCTCTCTCTCTCTCTCTTTATCTCTCTCTCTCTCTCTCTCTTTCTCTCTTGCTCTCTCCAAGTAAAAAGGCCATATGTAGGGACTGTGTGTGTCTGTCCTATGTAGTGGGTTTATCTTTTTTGGATATATTATGGGATGCGCCTTGTGAGTGGACTTTTAAACAGATTGCAGCGGCCATAATGGCAGCAATAACAATAAAAGCAGTAATCCACCGCTTCTGCTCGGCAGCCCACTGATGCGGAAGCAGGAAGCCAATGGCCGTGTCTTTTTCCTCCTGAGTGAGGACTGGCTGATAGGGGAGGAGGTTGATGGGCAGGATGGCTGCTCGGACTGTGTTTACTGTGCTAGTTTGCTATTTATACATTTCCAAAATTGTCTCTTACAAACCTCTAATTCTCGAACCAGTGGTATCATTAAATAAGAAACTAAATGAAACATCAAATAGAATGACAAGTAGATTATACACTGGATGACACTTATGCTGTGAGAGAGGGTTTAATTAGTAGTAATATTACCATGGATATTGTCTCATTTGCAAGACAGCCAAGGAAAAGACAGAAAGAGAGGGAGAAGGAGACAGAGAGGGGAGGGAGAGAGAGAGAGAGGGAGAGAGAGAGAGATGTTTTTGCCAAGCAACTTTTCTGTATGAATAGTTGGGTGAAAGTCACCCTTGCCCTCCCGCCTGTGCGTGCCCATGTTTTCCTCGCCTTGGGTACACAGTGGCAGGTGGTGCCGTGTTGTCTCTCTCTACCACAGAGATTACCAGGGGGGAAAATGAAATAAAGCAACAGTTGGCACCCTCTTCGCGGCATGAGGCTCCGACAGTTTATTCTCACCTGTCCCTCTAATAAAACATGTATTATGTAGAAGCCAGTGGACTTCACACAGACGTTAGCAAACATCAGGTCAATGATTAATTCGCCTCAGCGGTGATTAGTAATTAGCGCTTATGATTATTGGGGCTTTGATAGCACCTTTTTCATCACAGACTCACACCAGCTTCATTCTCACTTTCTTTTTTTAAACTGTTTGAATCCATATTTGTCATTAGAGCAACACCGTGCAGGGCTTTTTAAAAACGGTACACTGTTTGTTCTGTTTCTGTTCTAGCCCTGCTTTTAACGGTGAAATACCAGTCAAATGTACTTGCTGTCGTCTCCAGCCTTTCGTCCAGCTCTGAGCTGCTCCACGGCACGGCACAGGGGACAGATGTTTCATACCCAAATGTGGAATCGTGACCCATATCGGCTGATCTCACGTTTCTAAATCAACACAAGAGCTTTGGCAGCACTGGTGGGGGCCTCCGGGCCGTTTACCTTAGCGGTCATTAGCGGCGAAACCTGAGCCGGCGCTACAAACGCCTTCCCTTGGACACCGGGGGGACTGGGGGGAGGGGGGGGGGGGGGGGGGGGGTTGTCTGGGCACACACACACACACACACACACACACACACACACCTAGACACACACACCTAGACACACACACACACACACACACACACACCTAGACACACACACCTAGACACACACACAGATTTTGTCCCTGCTTTCACTTAGAGTTAGTCCAGAGAGAGAAAGCTGAAACATTGCAATAACACAGAGGCCATTTACATCCAGATAGGAATCTCAATGTGGTGGCAAGGGAGGGGAGGAGGAGGAAAAAGGGGGAGGGGGGAAGGGGGGTCCCTCTGTCACCAAGTGTGTCATGTGTATGCATACGCTGTGGTTCTGTTTTGTGTCTGGAGCCGTGTTTTAACTGAAGGAGAGTGAGGCTGGTTGCGTGTGTGTCAGTGAGTGAGTATGTCAGTGTGAAAAAGACAAAGAGAAAAGGTTGAAAATGTGTGTGTGTGTTGGTGTGTCTACATTTATGTGTGCATAGCTTTGTCTGCGAGAGAGAGAGAGAAAGCATGAGAGAGAAAGCATGAGAGAGAAAGGGAGAGAGAGAGAGAGAGAGAGAGAGAGAAAGGGAGAGAGAGTGAGAGACAAGGAGACAGAGACAGAGCGAGGGCTCACTTAATTTCAGCAGCGGCGCAGAATGTGGATCAGGCTTATCTTTCATCTCGCTTGGCCCGGGGCCTTTCCGTGAAACTGGCGTGTACACTTGTCACAGTCCCTCTGTCCCACATTAGCTATGCCGTGTGCTGATCTGCCCTGATAGTGGCAACCATTCACACACACACACAAACACACAGACACACACACACACACACATGCACACACACACACACACACACACACACACACACACACACACACACACACACACACACACAGACACAGACACACACACACACACACATGCACACACACACACACACACACACACACACACACACACACACACACACACATACACACACAGACACACACACACACACACACACACACACACACACACACACACACACACACACACACACACACTCACACACAAACACACCAACACTTCCACAGAGCACTCTACATCTCAACTTCACACAGCTATTACTGTATATTCCAATCCGCCTCACTGAGGAAAACGTAAAAACACGCCGACTCGTATTTGGCGCCTCCCCACTCTAACTAACACAATATGGGGTTCCTCTGGCCGTTTAATGTGTGTGGAAGTCGAGCAGCACACTTTGTAAAATTGATGAGTAATGACATGAGCTCAGGGGGGAGATGCCGGGGTCTCAGTGGCTTGAGAGGGATAAAAGCAACGATGTCCACCCACTGGCCTGACCTCTGGACCGCACTAAAAGCACTCAGCCATTTCTAATGAGTGGCCACAGGATTCACGGGAACCTTCATATCGTTTTGAGGTTTTTTTTACGTCCATTTTTGATGTGAGTCATCGCAAAATGAATGTTTTTTTTTTCCTCCATCAAGTCAAATTAGAATGTGAGATGGAGTCGAAAAGCATCGTCAGTGATAAGTGGAGACTGAGACAAAAGACATTAAACACTTTTCAAAAACATTTGACATGTTTTAAGATTTCCCAACTGAGAAATGAGAGAGAGCTATTATCATGAAAAAACTAGCTACAGTATTATCATAAAAAAAAAAAACTATGGAAGCCTCTGTGTGGATTACCCTTAGCCCACAACAGCAGATTTGCACAATATATTTGGGTATTACAATGCTATTATGTGGATAGTCCCTTTTCAAACCGACTGTTTTACATGTTGTGTGTCTATGGCCATATAATTCATTGGTATTCTTAGCGCTGATTATGTTGTTTCCTGTTTGTATTGTTTGTTTTAGCCAATTTGGCCTGGCATCATTAGTGTAATGTTTTATTTCTCTACTTATTTATTTATTTACTTATTGTATTGGGCGGGGGGGGGGGGGGGGGGGGGGGGGTAGTGAGAGAATGAGCAGATAGAGAAGAAGTCAGGGAGGCACCTTTTCCCTTTCACATAAGGTGTGAAGCAACACATAAGAACTTGTAAGAACTACATGTAGCTTCAAGCTTCAGGAAAGTGTTTGCCTGCTATTGGGGATATGCACAAGTGTGTATTCACTTGCACTACTTCCCCCTTTTTCACTTCATTCCTTCACTTCCTTTCTTTATTCTCCTCCCTCTCTCTTCCTCTCTCTTCCCTATTTTCAGGCTCTTCTTTGACTACCCAACAGCACTCCTGGGTCCTCTACCTCTGTCCTGTTACCATGCTGACATCTTTTTCTGCAGCACCTCTGCAAACAGCCAGGGAACAACTGACCTTTACCTGAGTGTCTACCGAACATGATATGGGGATTGAGATTGAGAGAGTCTATTGGAGAGAGACTGAGAACGGTAGGAAGAGGGAGGGAGACAGAGATAGATAGATAGATAGATAGATAGATAGATAGATAGATAGATAGATAGATTTATAGATGGATGGATGGATAGATGGGTGGATAGATGGATAGATAGATAGAGCTAGAGAGAGAGATAGGTAGAGAAATAGAACATTGCAAGGAGGGAGAAAGTGTCAGGAACACAGAAAATGAGAGTAGAAGAAACAGGTGAAGGGAATGAGTACCAGAGGGGTGCAGAGACATTGATAGAAATGGGGCAGTGAATGTAGAAAATGAGTGAGAGAATGTAAGAGAAAGGGAGAAGGGAGAAGGAGACAAGAGAGCAAGACAACAAGAGGCTTCGAGCTTGTATACTTTGAAGGTTCACTCCAGTGCAAAGCAGCTTAGTGACAATGTGTTATATAGCTACACAAATAAAACAGAATTGAATTTGTGTGGTGTGCGTGTGTGTGTCTGTCTGTCTGTTTGTCTGTCTGTCTGTGTGGGAGGATGCATGTGCGTGTTTATTTGTTTACAGGATTGAGGACGGTGTAAGAGGGTAGAAGGGTGAAGGATATCTCCATTGATCGCATGAAGTGCCAATCAACCGAGCTCAATAGACTATTAATGTCGCCTATGTCACTGCCGAGAAAGACCTCAGGAGGACGCAGAGGGCAAAAAGATTCCCTGTCATACACAGACAACAAGCTTTGCAGTATGAGTGCCTGCCTGACCTTGTGCTGAGTTCAACAAACAGCATAAACACGCACACTTGCCAAACACACTCGACCACCTCCAAACTAGTTTTTTTTTATCCACATCTTTTATTTATTTCATTTTTTTTTTTTTATTATTCTCCTCAATGCAGAAGGATCCTTACACTGTATGTCAAACACTGGGACTTTTAAACCCTCTTGCCCGGCCTCTAAATTGCATGACTCTACCTCCTCTCTGTGATTTGATGGCGCTCTACAGCAGCAGAAGCCCACTGTGTGGCAGGATCTGAAGTGAATAGAGCTGCGGCAGTAAAACATGTCCACATGTCGTTTTATGGACCCGTGTGATCGTGAGACTCTTTTTTTTTGCTCCGTCCTCTTTGTCCCCCCCCTCTCCAGTGTGTGTGTGTCCCGGTCCTCGGTTCAATCTAATTCCCTGCCTGTGTACCTTGTGTGCGCTCATATCTTTGCCAATGATTCCATCCAGGGCACTTTTATAGTAAGTGTGAAAGCCTTAAAGAGTTAGCCTGATGCCAATCATTCCAGTCGACCTCTGTAGGTGAATGACACAATTTCTTGGCAGGATCTAGATGTCGAATGTGTATGAAAAAGGGTGACCAGGATGACCTCTGTACGTACAGTATGCTGCTGTCGCCACGCATTTTTCCTGACAGTGTGAACACACACACACGGCAGGTACAATCCAGATTTGATATGGGACCCATCATAAATCCACTATAGAGGAATAATGAAACAGTTCAAATGTATACAAGATGAATGTTGAATATGAATATTGTTGAATATGAATATTGCACACATCATTTCACCCGTTTTTCTTTCTTTATCTGTCTTTCTTTCTTTCTTTCTTTTCTATCTTTCTTTCTTTTTTGTTCAAGCAAATTCCCAATTGAAAAAGAACACTGATTGAATGTAACAGCTGTAAATAGTGGCATTCTTACAGAGCTTTACTAATCATTTCTTCTGAATCACTGTTCTACTCCTCAGTCTGGTTGCCTAATGATGTGTGTGTGTGTGTGTGTGTGTGTGTGTGTGTGTGTGTGTGTGTGTGTGTGTGTGTGAGTGAGAGAGGAATAGAGAGGGGGAGAGAGCAAGAGATATGAGAGAAAGAGAGAGAGAGAAAATAGAGAGAGAGAGAGGTGTGGATGTGTGCATGTTTTTTGTGGACACCTGGTCCACTCCCTGTGAGCAAAGTGAAGCCTGTGAGCGCAAGACGCTCTGCACACCTGGACCCAACTCAATCAGTGCCTGCTGCTGCTGCACATGACTCATTCCTCCTCTCCTCTCCTCCTCTGCTCCCCCTCCTCCCCTCCTCTCCTCCTCCACCTCCTCCCTATAATCAGGACCTTATCAGAATCCCACTCAGGCAGGTGTGCAAATCTGTTCCATACATAGAAGATTAGGTGGAAGTAAAAAATGTGAAACATACGTTGGTATTAACAAATGTCACTGAGAGAGAGAGAGAGAGAGGGAGAGAGAGAGAGAGAGAGAGAGAGAGAGAGAGAGAGAGAGAGAGAGAGAGAGAGAGAGAGAGAGAGAGAGAGAGAGAGAGAGAGGTGCGAGGAAAAAAGAGTTTTGTCTGGAAATCCTTTGTGTGATGACATTTTCTCCTTGGGTATAAAAAAATAGAAATGGTGATTTTTTTTCTCTAATTCTGCCTGATTTCAATTGGTGCACGGCAGAGTTGTAATTAATATCTATGCGTTTGTTCCCACAGGCCACAACTCTGCCACTGACAGGGCAGGGCAAGAGCAAAATTCCATTAGATTGAAAAAATAATTATTGTTACCAGAGGTCCCTCTATAACTTGCTGTGCCTCACACACACACACACACACACACACACACGACACACGCACAAGCACACGCACGCACACACACACACACACACACACACACACACACACACACACACACACACACACACACACACACACACACACACACACGACACACGCACAAGCACACGCACGCACACACACACACACACACACACACACACACACACACACACACACACACACACACACACACACACACACACACACACACACGCACACATGCACACAAACACACACATGTTCACAAAAATGGACACACACATTACAAGGGAACAAATGCCGCGGTTGAAATGCAATGTTCTCTTGGCTGATGATTCTGGCTTACTATTTGAAAGGCACAATTTAAAATGTGCACCTAACTGCCTCCACTGCCATCAGATTGGGTGCATTATTATTCTGCGTAATAAGATTTTAGGAAGATTTTATTCCAGAAATTAGCAAATATTTCTCAATATAGGCAATCATATCTGCAAGTGAATGTGATCAATTGCCACAGACACTAAAGTCAGCTTTGACATTGACTTTGAGTAAAATGTTACTCAACAGGCTGTTAACTGAACTCAGAGCAGGTCTAATTTATGCAGTGAAGCAACAGTTGGTTAACTCACTCTGAATTCACTGTTACTGTAATTCAGTTCAAATTCTCAAAAAAAAACAAACAAACAAAAAAACAACCGTTCTCATAATTTCCCTCCAGTTTTGTTGGTGTGTAAAGGTGACTAAAGCTTGTTTGTTAGCAGACACATATTGCTTCACTTGCTGGAACTGTCAAGAGTAAGCCAAGATTTCTTCTTACATACAGTCTCCTGACACTTCAGCAAAATAAGGCTATTTTAGGATATTTCCCACAAACTCTAAATCTAATGTAAATGTTCAGTGCATTATTATAAAAAGAACATAATGTGAAATCAGGTCAAATCAGCAAGTGCATTAGACGTCTTCCAGCAGTGTAGAGCAGGCTGAACTTATGTGTTACGTGTTTGTATTGTAAGATTCAGCCAGATTTGTGTAGTGCTGCAAGATGTCGACCACACACACTGATAGATGCACCAGAACAGAAGTAAGGCAATGTGTTGCCTTCAGAAGCCCTCCTTGTTATAGCCTCACACTTTCAAAGTTTGTAATACTTTGGTTTATTATAAGAACTTTATGGGCACTACCACCGAAGTGGAAAGGTATTTTGATCTTTGTCAGTGCTTTGAAAATAACAATTCATTTTGACGTGTGTGTATGAATCCATTATTAACCACAAATAGACCCAAGGTTGTTTTAACTCTGGAATTTCCCTTTAACAATGATTAACTATACATTTTCATGAAGTTAATTGTGATAACATTTTGTAATCACTTTACAGGCCTACTTTTATGTTAAAATAGGCACTTCAAACTCATTGTGATACCATGCTGAATAGTCTCCGACTTTTACCTGTCATTGAGCTGGTGTAATGTTGTTGTTGCAGATAAGATAGATAGATAGATAGATAGATAGATAGATAGATAGATAGATAGATAGATAGATAGATAGATAGATAGATAGATAGATAGATAGATAGATAGATAGATAGATAGATATTGATCCCCAAGGGGAATTTCAAGAACATGACCCTTTTTTTGTTGGGTACTTCTTCAGTACTACATGAGTAACCAGTACAACAGAGATGAGAAGTAATGAAGTACAAACACTGAAGTACTTTAGTGTTTTCAGGTATCTGTACTTTACTGGAGTAGCATTTTTCGGGTAACTTTTTACTTTACTCCCCTTCATATTCACTAAAATATCTGCACTTTCTGTTCCTTACAGTACATCTTTAAGGCGAGTTATCAATTATTCTTATTAGACATGATACATTGTGTGATTTCCCAACGTCAAGATTAATTTCAACCTACATTGATGGGATAATAGTGATGTGAAGGTGGGTTGACTTTGCAACCGTAGGAGTGCCACCTAAGGAGCAGCTCCGAAACAATGGTTATGGAAAGTGTAATAAAGTCTAATTCCGCGCTTTATCAGAATGTGTACAGATGTCAAAACATCATATGCTTTGCGCTGATGAAAACCATAGAGTTGAAACGCCTTGGCATGTAGCCATGTTTGATTAAAGCCATTTTATATTAATCAGAAGTGCCTCAATTCTTCCGTTTTATCCCCCCACATCGTATTCTGTGTTTGCTTTTCCATCTTAAAACTGTGTCTGAAAAATATGCTGTCATTTTCCTACTAGGCCTAATTCTGCCAGCAACTTTACCCAAAAAAGAATGTTTGTTTCTCTGCAAATGTATCCTTGGCCTGGTAGTAGGTAACTCCATTATACTTTCAGCTTTCAGTCAAAAGATGGTTATGTTTTCCCATTCGCTTCACAGCAAATAGAATAAAATAGAGAGCATCTTCAGAGCATCTCCCTAAGCGGTATGTAGTCACACAAGACACAACAAATAGAATATTCAAACAGATTCAACACAAACAGTACATACTGTATGCACTGTATATTCACACACAATATTTAAAAAAAAATATGGCACTATTCAGAGGAGGGCAAAGCAGCTGTGTACTGTATGTGCCTGCCACCACCTTGCCGATAGGGAGTTATCGTAACCACAATACCTTTTATTGCATGCATTTAGATTTATTATTGGTTGTGACAATAGATTTGGTCCCAAGCAGCAGATCTGTTTCAAGAGGCTGAGTGAGGAGAAATACTGTATGTTGCTACTGCTTCTGCAACCAACCAACAGACAAGGAATGAGCCTAAAGCAAGGGGTGATGTTGGGCAGGCAGTGGTCGAGCAAGAAGGGAACAAACACCATGTCCAGTTTCCTGCATGCTGAACTTGCCTTTTGAACAACTCAACTCAAAAACGTCACTCTTGATCAAGTGAAGTTGAGCTCCATATGCTGCAGTTTCAACTTTAGAAACCATGTCTGTTATTTAGTTATTCAGTTTCATTATGATACATTTCTGTGCTCACAATTCTCTCTTTCTTTCTCTCTCTCTGTCTGTCTCTCTGGAGTCCAAGACTGTCTACATATGGTTTCATATTAAATTCTTTGACAGGCGCCTTTCAATTGTTAATTAGAGAAGAATCTCTCGATGGATCAGAAACAGAAAAAATAGCAGCATGTCATTTCACAATGTTGTGTAGAAAATCTTTGACACCCCCTGGGACTCTCTCAGTGGAGGAATTGCAACACACTTACAGACGTTTTCTTTTTCTCTTATTCTTTGGCAAAATTAATTAGGACCTGCCAATCAAAGAGAAACTGTAGCATCTCCTCACATCTCTGGCCGGATCACTCTGAGATGTCTCCGCCATGTTGAAACACCATCGCTCGGGGCACATTTGGAGGAGAGGGGGGGGGGGGGGGGGGGGGGTAGAGAGGAAAATGGTTGTGGTCTGATCACAACAGTGCGGATTCACTCCGAATGTTTCGCTTCCCTTGTGTTGTTTTAATAATGATGACATTGTTTCATCTTATCGGTCTCTGATATCACGGATGGCAGTTTTCTCAGTTGAAGACATCTGTGATTACCGATTTTAAGAGTCTTTGAGAGCGTTTTCTTAGCTCTTCTATCCTTCAGCGCATCACCTTGGGGGTTGTCTATGAGATCCTCTTGCTTCAGTTGTTTCTTATTTAACTTATAGTCTTGCTCTTTTTGTCATGTTCTGTTGCTCACATTTCTCTTTCAGTCGAGTTCACTCAACGTTAACCAATGGAAAGTTCATCCCCGATGACATCATCGATCTGAACCAATCTTCAATCACCCGTCTAGGGGAATTTTTTTTTCTCATGCTTTACACTTTATAAGGTCGTGTCTGCGAAATATTTGTTTTCTGTTTTCATTCTTCAGCTCTTCTCAAGCTTCTTGAACGAGCTAATGAAAAAAAAAATCTTCCTCTGGACCTCTAACCCTCTCAGGAATACAACTGCTCTCATCACGTTGGACAACAGCACTCCTCAAAGCTTCGCAGCGCAGTCCCCATCTTCCCCATCTTGCAGCCATCGTCACCAAGGTGGCCTCGCTACCTAATTCTTCTTATGGCCGGCACCGTTAATGTCTAGAGTCTACATCTACAGCCTCTTCCGCCGTCAGTCTTAGTTTGGCGACCACCTTGCTCCTGAAACCTCTGGGGTGCATTTCCCAAAACCATCGTTGCCAAACTGTTAGCAACTTAGTTGGTTGGCGATGGGAAATTGCATTGCAACCAACAAAGTTGCTAACTTAGTTTGCATTTGAGGAAAAGCTATGGGAGTGCACAGTCCTCTAGTCTGGGGCATCTCTATTCCTCTCTGAACCTTCTGCTAGATGTAGCCTGAGGATGACATGCAGATGCAGACTGACCGGACGGCATTCACATTCATATGTTACATGTTTTGGATGATTGGATGCTGATGGTGTGACGGGTGCTAGCTGGTTAGCTATGCTGTAGAACGTTAGTAAACCTCACTCCCCGACGCTTCAAGAGCGCTGCTGGCATGAAAGCTAGGAGCCTGGGCTTTTAGCTGGATTGTTAGCGCGCTCGACTCCCGATCCGAGGTGCTGCTGTCTCGCGGGTTCGAGTCCGGGCGTGTGCAGGGCTGGAACGCGGCGGTTCCACACACAACGCAGGTTACAATGGCACCATATCCAACAGTCCTAAAACAGCACCTAATGACCACACTCAGTTACCTCAGTCTCCTTGGTTTACACGTGAACTGGAAAAAATGCACTCTCACACCCATCCAACAGCTGCCACTCGTCAGACTTAACCTAGGCAGACAAATGATAGCCATGCTCCCATCCAACACTAGTGGACATAAAGGCATTCATGGCCCATTTCTGCAAAGGACGGGATACACAGTCAGTATACATCAATGCCTAAGACTGCTGGGTCTACTCACCACAGCATCAGCAGCCGTGATGCCTATAGCCGAACTGCACATGTGCAAACTCTGAGCTTGGCTGAACAGTTACTGTGTGTCCACTCCTCTCGGGACAGACACAAGCGACTCACAGCAGCCTGTCAATGCTGATCAGTACTAACCTCCAGTCACTCCCAGAACTCATAAGCTCCCAATGGACATTCAAGGCACTGGAGGTTTTGGAACTGGAAATGTGGGCTTCACTGTTTTGTATTGGATGTTGCTGCTTGGTAGGAAAACAGCTGCATAAAAAAAGGGGAAAAAAAGAAAAAACTTCTCAGTGGAAAGTGCAGTATTTTTTATTTTTTTATTCCCATAATCTTTTTTCCGTGGGTGTGTACAATCTTTAGTTTACTAGTTATTACTCTGTGTACTACTGTGACTAAAATAAGTCCCTTCGAGTTGGGCAGCTCTGGCCTACTGCCGGTTAGGGCTTCGAACTTGTAACTGAAGGGTTGCCGGTTCAATCCCCTACAGCAGTAGGAGAGATGTGGATGGGGCAAGTGGTTGAGCACTGCTCTCCCATGCCCACATCTACGACTGAAGTGCCCTTGAGCTCCTAACCCCACTGCCCCCTGAGCGCCGCTGTAGCAAGCCAGCTCACTGCTCTGGGTTAGTGTGTACTTCACCTCACTGTGTGCTGCTGTGTGTTCACTAACTTACGGATGAGATAAATGCAGACAGCAGATTCCTTGTATACACATTTATATGGCTATATACCTTGGCTATAGAAAACTGATTGACTGACTTATGGTGTTTGACAAATGTGATATCATTGAACAGCAAGAGATGATGCAACTCACACCTACCTGGTATTGTGGTGAGACACATGTAGGATTCTAGACTCGATTCTTGATTCTTCAAAGAAAGCCAACTACCTTTATTAGTCTCCAAACTGTGTTGTATGTGAAAGCCTTTCGAATAATGGCCCTTATAATCTCTGCAAACAGCTAAGGTATATGGTCAATACCATACACTGTATATGGAAATGCAGAGGTGGAATCCGTTTAAAAATAGAAGCTGTTCTAATGATGTTAAATTCCATTCAAAGGTTTGTTGAGGGACCATGCAGGGCACAGAGCCAATGGGGCTATAGTGCCTTAGGGCTTAAGACTGCCAGGGGGCTTCCAAGCCTCAGGCCATTCACAGTGTGCCTCCCAAGGAGAAGAGTTGAATACCAGGGCGCTCCCTGCGCGCAGTGTAATCTGACCAAGGTGGCACCAAGGTGGCTGTAGAATGAAATACAGGGCAGCCCAGACCCCTCAGTGATTACATAGTGAAGGCCATTTGGCCACTTGTTGTTTTAAAGTGTGAGGTAGGCCCCGTAGACCTCTCAGTGTTCATGGGCACCATTCATTCATTCATTTTTTTTATATTTTTTATTTAGTCATCTTTGGTCTTCCATTATGCCATTCAGTAGCGTGCAGCTGCAACTCTCATTTACAGTTTCCATGTTATTACAATAATCAATATTAATATATAAACATTGCAATAACGAATCATTACTTTGGACATGAAAATGGGAGAAGGCATGAGTTTGACTTCGATATGAACTTCAGGCTACAAGAAGCAACAGAGAGAAACAGGGAGGCTGACAGGCAAGGCTACAAACACAGGATTTATATACTGTTCCTTCGCAATTATTGGTCGAACACACACAGTGATGTCTTGTAAGGACCCTGTTCATGTTGCACAGCACTTGAGTCTATCAAGACGCACAAAGGCACAGTTCAATACATGCCCTCAAAGCACATGCAGCTTGTAGGCACTTGGGCTGCTTTAGCCGTAGCTGCTAGCTGCTGCTAACTTGCGTTAGACAGCACTGTTTTTTTTTTTTTCACGTTTTCTCCAACCGACAGTATCCCATGAACATGATCAACTGAGCTCCATGCTAAAATTGGCCGGAGCTCTCCTTTAAGGTCATTAACCTAGCTAGTTAGCTTTAACTACCCAATAGAAATAAATACAAACAAACTGCATCGGGGGAAAAAAACTAAACTTTTTGACAGCAGTAATAAGAGAGGAGAGGAATAAACCAAAGAGGGAGAATTGAAGGCTCCTTAAAAGGAACAGGGGGGGAAACGGCATACATATTTTAAAATGAAGACACTTCGATCGAACACACTCAATGGTTCTTAAAGCACATTTCCTCACTTCGCCTCTCCCTTAACTTCGCCTTTACCATGACACACACACACACACACACACACACACACACACACACACACACACACACACACACACACACACACACACATACAATTTTCTACAAACTACTTTCACCTGCCAGTCATCTCAAAAAAACCTTTTCTCTCGAAGGTCTTGTCTTTGAAAAGAGCCATCGTTGACTCCTCTCTGATTTTTCTCTATAATCCCTTTGCCTCTCCGGTTTTCTCCAGTACCTGGAGCCCCCTTGAAACAGAAGTTATTGAATCCTGTTAAAAGAATGACTGGGTAAATAAATAAATAAATAAATAAACACAGAGCAACTGATATTTGATTTCTAATTCGTTTGTCTCCAAGCAAAATGTTATGTGATTCAGTTTCATTCGGATATTGCTGTTAAATAAATTGAGGAGAGAGGAAGGAATAAGATGAAGCAGATACCAATGCTTGAAAACAGAAGGGGTGGAAGTGAATTTTAATTGACAGGAAATTACTTTATGCTATTTTCATTTTTTATCTGTGGAGGTTTATGCGCGCATCTGTGTTCTCTCTCTCTCTCTCTCTCTTTCTCTCGATCTCTCTCTCTTTTTAACACACACACACACACACACACACACACACACACACATACCCCCCACACAGAAACATATACACACAAATCCTCAAACAGACACACACACACACACACACACGACGTAAATACACATGGAGACAGACACACCACACACACACACACACTGGTTATTGACAGTGACTGACAGGCCTGTAACCCCACTGCCGTGTTCAGACAGAGCTTTTCACCTGGAGCAGGTGTTCACCTGCCACCCAGCCCTGATGGAACCCACCCCAGACCACCCCATACCACCCCCGCCCTGCCCCCACCAATGCAGCGGCCTAGCGGTGGGGCGACCCCTGAGAATCTACAGTGGTGAACGCCCCGTAATGAAGTAAGGTAATGAGTGAGGAGAGGAAATTGAGAGGAGTCTAGTGTATTGTGTGTGTGTGTGTCTCTCTCTCCCTTTGTGTGTGTGTGTGTGTGTGTGGGCTGGGAGTGAGACTACTAGTATGGTGTCACTCTCACTCTCTGCCTCACCCTGTCAAATCACCTGCCAGTACAGATCGTGTCCAAAGATAGCCAGAGACAACCTCCAGTCTGACCGACGCGTGTCATACACATACACACACACACACACACTCTCTCCACTACCCCTCTTCCTCTCCTGTTTGTGCTCTCGCTCTCTGTGTCTCCCATTCACAGTGTATTGGTGTAGAGCATTAATTTGGAATCATTAGCTCATATTTAGCTCTTCATTTGGCCATGATTTAGTGTTTATTTTCCTGTACTTTTCAAAAACACACACACACACACACACACACACACACACACACACACACACACACATTTAATCATGAGACTTAATCATGATTACATTTTAAATAAAAAGCAGGAAAGCCTTTGATGACACTACACAAATGAGCTGTGTGTGTGTGTGTGTGTGTGTGTGTGTGTGTGTGTGTGTGTGTCTGTGCAACATCAATGTACTTCAACCCTTACAGTAATAAATGGCTCTTCACTTCATTAGCACGTATAGGCTCAAATATAAAAAAATCGCTCAGCCTCCCATCTCCATATCTCCATAACAGAGGTTACACCACAACGGACACCTCAGATCAGTGTTCCTCCAACTGTGTAGCTGTTGGAGCAGTAAATCTCCAAGCTCCTCGGAGTGGCAAGTACTCAAAGGAGAGGACTTCTTCTGCGAAACGGAAACTCGTCAAGGACCCTTTTGTGAAAAGGCACAATTACAGACGTACTATAGGCCTGGTGGGGGAGGAATGGAGCGAAGCTACAATGGACTCAAAGGTGACGAATTCTCCAGCTGTCCATCATTTGCCTTCGTGATCAACTATCCTTTGCGCCGACCTTGAGCGCTTGCCAAAACGAAAGCCATTTTAAATCAATGACATTTTAAAGTGGCACGACTGAAAAGGTTATGTCAGTCCACTGACATTATCAATATTCCCAATATCCTACCAGTCAAAGTGGCAACCATAGATCGCCCCCCCCCCCCCCCCCCCCCCCAATCCCGACGGCTCTTTAGATGTCTTAATGAATTCATAAAACAAATGTTGACCGTACAGTAAATAGTTTTGTACATTATTTATGAAAGCCAGATCTCTATGGGGGAAAGAATGTCTGTGTGTGTGTGAGAGAGAGAGAGAGAGAGAGAGAGAGAGAGAGAGAGAGAGAGAGAGAGAGAGAGAGATAGAGAGAGAGAGAGAGAGAGAGAGTTTATGGGATGGAGTGACTCTTAGGCAGAGGCTTTGACTAATTGTTCCAGCAGTCTACAAGGATAAGTGTGGTGACAGTGCAGACACTTCCAGGCTGTTGTGTCAAGTGTTCTCAGAGATGGTGGTTGGGTGGGAGGGAATAGGGGAGAGCAAGACACGCCCCTCTACTTCCTCAGATTCTACATTCCATCCTTGCAGTTATTTAAGGCAAATGAGAGGAGGACCCTTCACAAAATGAGCTCAACCTATTCAGTGATGGAATTGGGAGTGGGGAGGGATGGGTGTGGGTATGGGTATGTGTGTGTTTGTGTGTGTGTGTGTCTCCATTGTTAATCTACAACCACTGGTAATTGAATCTTAGAATATGGCTAGCACTTCAGACTGCCATTTAATGTAATCACTGAAGCTAAAGTCTAACCATTGTCAATTTTGTCTACCTTGTGCAAGACAGCTGAACATGCAGCCAATCCCATTATTGCTTTTCAGCCTCATTTGGAGGATCTGTGCTATTTGCTGCTTATTGTGTCTGTGTGTGTGTGTGTGTGTGTGTGTGTGTGTGTGTGTGCGTGCGTGTGTGGGATAACATGCCTGACTTCGGTAAACAAACTACTACCAGGAGGGCAACTGAAAGGGACACACAATGAGAGACATTGTGTGTGTGTGTGTGTGTGTGTGTGTGTGTGTGTGCGTGTGTGTGTGTGTGTGTGTGTGTGTGTGTGTGTGTGTGTGTGTGTGTGTGTGTGTGTGTGTGTCTGTGTCTGTGTGTGTATGTCTCTCTCCCTTTGTGTGTGTGTGTGTGTGTGTGTGTTAGTACGTGTGTGAAATTGGACTGGTTTGCTGTCAGTGGGAAGTGCCTAAATGGGTGGTAGATACACCTGTTCTCCACTCAGTCTCTTGGAGCCGTAGAACAAGACAACCAATCATTGTTCCTTTGACAACCAACATCAGCACACAGCCCAATCTATCTCCCTCTCTCCTCTCGCCATACGGCCGTTGTAAATGAATGGTAAACAACCAGTCTCTGACACGTATGCCTTGCTCTTGATCAAAAATAGAATGAAGTAGATTTTCAGACGCCTAAATGCAAGAGGGGCAACACCTATGAATTGTCTGTGGTTATTGAGCACGTTTTGTATGGAGCATGATAACACGTTGTATGATAACACGTCGTCTGCGCACGATCTACGTAAAAGATAGTATCCGTGACGAATTAGAAGAAAGATGCAGGGCTCCAACTCGTCACACCACGCAGTTCCACAAAATATCCTCTAGATGGTGCTCTTCACCACAGCACAAGCACTGTGTCCCTTGGACCACGCAACCCCTGCCACTTAGTAGCAGAAGGCGTCTCATCGGCAGTGGACTGTACACCCGTTATCACTCAGGCATCATCTAAAAATCGTACATTTCTGAAATGTTTCAACAATCAATGTCTGGAAACAGATTGCTGTTGAAAGAGAGAGGTGTTTAAGTATCTCACAGGTGGACTCAAATGGAGGTTTTTGAAACACACTCTCATAGGAATATCTGCGACAGTAGTGGATCGTGGGCTATTTGATACGGTCTTTTCCATTTTCTATTCCCCTCGCCCTCTGCATTGCCTTCAGTTCCCACATTAATTGTCCTCAAGGCACTAACGCCTTGATCAATGTCTGTGATGGCATGATGATTCTGAAATTCCCTGAACACTTATCAGCATACTGTTCAGGTTCTGACATTAACTTTGACTGCACATACATTTTCAGTGAGTTGTGGTCATCATTGCATTGCCCTTGCTTTGTTTCTTGAATAACCTGCAAGTACAGGTTAGGATGCTGAGGGGAAACGCCAAGGCTAGAGAAGCTGTATATTTTGGATTCCCTAAAACGTATATGTATTCAGGCGTATGCTTTCCGCCAAGATAAACTAAGCTACTCCTCTTATCACTTTGATAATGGCCCGTTGTCCGTCGCCGAAATTGACCGCGTTGTCTGATTCCGTAGTAGCCTGTTCTTTCAGGATTCTAACAGTCCTTTTTTTCTTTAAAAAATGTTATTTGATCAAAAGCATGACTAGATAATAAGACAACTGAAATGAAGGAGAGATAGAGAGAGCGAGAGAGGGAGAGAGCCGTGCGCTGAATTGGGAAAGGCGCTGAGACCGCAGCTGTGGACTGAAGGCTCGAGCTCTCCGCAGCAGTCAGCTCGTCACCCCGCGTTTCGGTAGGAGCTGCTCCTGCTTACAAGTGACGTTGGCGACGGCCAATAGGACCCGTCTGACTCTCTGCATTGGGATTGTAATGATGGAATAGACCAATCAGTGGCTTCGGGGCGTGGACGTGTTGTAATTCACACCCCCCTATGGGCTTACTCGGAGTTAGTGGAAGAAATTCAGTTCTGAGAAGGGGAGTGCAAGGGTACGCGCCATACTCCATCCCGTGGCAGCATCCGATTGCGTTGGACTATCTGTTATCTCTCGTTCAAGCAGGTCGCCTTGAATCAGGTGCGCTTTGCGACGCGGAAGATCTGCCAAGACGGCATGGATATCATATCTTGCCAAAGAGATAAGTAAGAATAAAATGTCTTGAATCTCAAACGAAGAGAATTTGCATCAGGAGAATTTTGAACTTGACTCCAATTTGCTGGGATAACTGTGCCACTTGAGCAGTGTTTGCGTTAAACAGGTTGCTAACTGAAGCCTGTGTATACGCGGCTTATTTTTGGAGGGCTATGTGCTGATGCGGAATAACTACACGGGACCCATCAGTCCTCAGGAGTAGAAGGTGCGCCGCTGATCACCTGATTCCATTTGGAGAGGCGCATCCACCGACCACCGCAGTCCGCGCATGAAACGGTGCATTTCTTCGAATGGAAAGTTAAATGTCCACAAAAACGGACTTCCTGATCCGTGAAAGCGGTGTCAGTCACCTTTGACTGCTGCCGTTCTCCCTCCCTCAACTGCTGTCTTTTCGATGGGAAAGATATTTTTAAAAAAACAGCCTTCACCCGGAGCTGTGCTATGATCTGCACGGATATCGTTTTATTGGAGTTAATGAACATCTCCTGTCCATGCGAGTAGGCTATAGAAAGGATTTGTAGCGGAGATGTGTGACCGCAACATTCGATAGCAGACAACCCACACACTCAGATCCGCGGGAGAGGAGGTGAGGAGGAGATTCACATTATTTTCCATGCGAAATTGCATGCTTATTGCCAAATTGAGTTTATTGTCTTTTCCGATTTATTTCACGTTCTCTCTTACCATTGCAGAAGTCAATGATAGTCTGCTGTAACGATGCTAAAGAAAAAGGGCGCGTTGCTATAAACTTACCAAGGGCAAGCGCTTTAGAGACATTAGGATACTTGTTATGCACATTATGTGGAAGGTCTTGAAGGATGATGCTAAGTACTTGACTGGCTACAGTGAATGCGGCAGCTTACCTTTGTAAAAATAATCGTTCGGTATTTAGAAAATCAAGCAGTATAACACAAGAGAATATTATCATTATTGTTGTTATTATTATCATTATTATTATTACTACTATTACTATTATTATTATTGTAAATTGTATGTACCTGGATTATCTAATTACAAGACAGTATTTAAATGTTAAAAAGTAAGTGTGCTAAGATTGAATATAGCTTTATTGAAATCACAACCTGAACTGTTTGCTAAAAGTTCACAAAATGAGTATGCCATAATCTTTAATGTGGGACTAGATTTGGAAAATTGAAGTGACATTTGTCTGACTGCCTGAAAGTGAATCTCTTGTAATGAACTGTAACCACTGTTCATTTACAGGGTCGTGCCTGGCTGCTTCTTGGCTGCTGCAAATGCATGGTTTCACGAGACCAATTCTCTGATCACATTGCATGGCAATCACTATTTGAATACACAGAGGCTGGGAGCATAATTATATCATCATCATCATCATGGACTTGAAGGATTTTTATCTGCTGGCTGCACTAGTAGCCTGCTTATGGCTGGATCCAGCCATAGCACAAGAACTCATCTATCCCATTCGAGAGGAGTTGCAAGAGAATGTGCTCATTGGAAACATACCAAAGGACTTGAACATCTCCCACACACATCCGACCACCGGAGCCAGTGCGAACCTGGTCTACCGGCTGGTGTCGAAAGCAGGGGACAATCCCTTGCTCAGAGTAGTGAGCAACACGGGAGAGATCTTCACCACCTCAAACCGCATCGATCGGGAGAAGCTCTGCCCCGGCTCGTCCTACGAGGAAAGCGAGTGCTCGTTCGAGATCGAGGTGGTCATTCTGCCCAACGACTACTTCAGGCTGATCAAGATCAAGATTGTTGTCAAGGACACCAACGACAATGCGCCCATGTTCCCGTCGCCGGTGATCAACATCTCCATTCCGGAGAACACGCTGATCAACAGCCGCTTCGCCATCCCCTCCGCCACGGACCCCGACACCGGACCTAACAGCGTGCACAAGTACGAGCTGGTGAACGGCCAGAGTGCCTTCGGGCTGGACATCGTGGAGACGCCGGAGGGGGAGAAGTGGCCGCAGCTGATTGTGCAGCAGAATCTGGACAGAGAACAGAAGGACACGTACGTCATGAAAATCAAAGTGGAAGACGGAGGCAATCCCCAGAAGTCGAGCACAGCCATCCTTCAGGTGACAGTAACTGATGTCAATGACAACCGGCCAGTGTTCAAGGAGAGTCAAATTGAGGTCCATATTCCGGAGAATTCCCCCATCGGGACCTCTGTGATCCAGCTCCAAGCCACTGATGCAGATATCGGTGCCAATGCTGAGATAAGGTATATGTTCGGGACTCAGGTGTCCCCAGCCACTAAACGACTCTTTGCACTGAACTCGACCTCGGGCCTTATAACAGTGCAGAGGCCGCTGGACCGAGAGGAGACAGCCATCCATAAGCTATCCGTGTTAGCGAGTGATGGAAGCTCAAGTCCAGCCAGGGCCACAGTGACCATCAATGTGACTGACGTCAATGACAACCCCCCGAACATTGACCTCCGATACATCATTAGTCCCATCAATGGCACCGTTCGCCTGTCGGAGAAGGACCCTATTAACACAAAGATTGCCCTCATTACCGTGTCAGACAAGGATACAGACGTAAATGGCAAAGTCATCTGCTTCATTGAAAAAGATGTGCCGTTTCACCTCAAAGCCGTCTATGACAACCAGTACTTGTTAGAGACCTCTGCTTTGCTGGACTACGAGGGCACGAAGGAGTATAACTTCAAAATCGTGGCGTCTGACTCAGGCAAGCCGAGCTTAAATCAGACAGCCCTGGTGAGGGTGAGGATAGAGGATGAAAACGACAACCCGCCCATCTTCAGCCAGCCTGTCATCGAGCTGACCGTGAAGGAGAATAACAAACGGGACTTATTTCTCACCACCATCAGTGCCACCGACGAGGACAGCGGGAAAAACGCCGAGATCGTTTACCAGCTGGGTCCGAACGCGTCCTTCTTTGACCTGGACCGCAAGACGGGTCAGCTGACGGCGTCCAGGGTGTTTGACCGCGAGGACCAAGAGCGGTTTCTCTTCACCATCACGGCGCGAGACAACGGCACCCCTCCGCTGCAGAGCCAGGCTGCGGTGATCGTGACCGTGCTGGACGAGAACGACAACAGCCCCAAGTTCACCCACAACCACTTCCAGTTTTTCGTCTCCGAGAACCTGCCCAAGTACAGCACGGTGGGGGTGATCACCGTGACGGACGCAGACGCCGGGGAGAACGCCGCCGTGTCCCTCTCCATCCTCAACGACAACGAAAACTTCATCCTCGACCCGTACAGCGGAGTTATCAAATCCAACGTGTCTTTCGACCGCGAGCAGCAGAGCTCGTACACGTTCGACGTGAGGGCCGTGGACAACGGGCGTCCCCCGTGCTCCTCGGCCGCCAAAGTGACCATCAACGTCATCGACGTCAACGACAACGTGCCCGTGGTGCTGTCCCCGCAGTCCAACACGTCGTTCAAACTGGTGCCTCTCTCGGCCATCCCGGGATCGGTGGTGGCCGAGGTGTTTGCCGTCGATGGGGACACGGGCATGAACGCGGAGCTCAAATACACCATCGTCAGTGGCAACAACAAGGGACTGTTCCGGATTGACCCGGTGACAGGCAACATCACCTTAGAGGAAAAGCCCTCTATGTTAGACATTGGCCTTCACAGGCTGGTGGTCAATATCAGTGACCTGGGCTACCCACGCTCCTTACACACACTGGTCTTAGTTTTCCTCTACGTCAACGACACAGTAGGAAATTCCAGCTACATATACGAGCTCATCCGGCGTAAAATTGAGACCCCCATCGACCGGTCCATTGTGGACACCAGTGAGACCTACCAGAGCGGGGACTACCTGACAATCATGATAGCCATCGTAGCGGGGGCCATGGTGGTGATCGTGGTGATCTTCGTCACTATCCTCGTGCGCTGTCGGCACGCGTCGCGCTTCAAGGCGGCGCAGCGCAAGAAGCAGGGCGCCGAGTGGATGTCGCCCAACACGGAGAACAAACAGAACAAGAAGAAAAAGCGCAAGAAGAGGAAGTCGCCCAAGAGCTCGCTGCTGAACTTTGTCACCATCGAGGAGAACAAGCCGGACGACCCCGCCCACGAGCCCATCAACGGCACCATCAGCCTCCCGGCCGAGCTCGAGGAGCCGGGCA
>NC_085016.1:7646121-7651121 GCF_963854185.1 Sardina pilchardus
TTATGCCATTACGCGTGGTGTGAGTGTGTGTGTGTGTGTGTGTGTTTGTCTGTGTGTGTCTGTGCGTGTGTATGAGTGTGTGTCTCTCTGCTTACCATCGCTGTAGCTCTGGCTCATCCCCCATTCACAACCGGTCATTTTCCTGTGCCTCCGTGCTGTCAAGGCGATTGGCATTAGTAAAGGTGTCTAAGTGCATCTGTGTGCTGTGTGTGTGTGTGTGTGTGTGTGTGTGTGTGTGTGTGTGTGTGTGTGTGTGTGTGTGTGTGTGTGTGTGTGTGCGATAGAGAGGATTATGTGTATGACTGTGCCCTTATAGCTTATGAATGTGTTAAGAAGGTCTGTGTGTGTAAAGGTCTGTGTGTGATTGTGCGTTTTTGCAATAGAATGTGCTTGTGTGTGTGTGTGTGTGTGTTTGTGTACGTGTGGTCTGATGTGGTGTGGTGTGGGTTTGTGAGAGTGTGTGTGCGTGTGCACTTATGCATTCTCCTGCCCATCACTTCTGGATGGCATCCCATTTATTGGAGTCACCAGAAAAGTCAGTGTCATCCATCTTAATGTCATTTCACAAAGCAAGCTGATTGATAAGCAGATCGCTCAGGGATTGTTTTTGTGTGTGTGTTTGTGAGTGTGTTTGCGTCCGTGTGCGTGTGTGTGTGTGTGTGTGTGTGTGTGTGTGTGTGTGTGTGTGTGTGTGTGTGTGTGTGTGTGTGTTTTGGGAGGGGGGTATTTATTTATTTATTTATTTATTTATTGTGGGTACTGAGCGACGCTGCATGCAGAGAAGCCTGACACAAGGCCTCTCTGTGTTGACTGACGCCTTTTAAGCCATCTCATTAATTCAGCTCCCTCCATTCTCCTCTCGTTCCCAGAGCACTCTAACTACTTATGCAAAAAAAAAAGAGCTTCATTCCACTCATTTTAGCTGTGAATGATTGCAAAATAGCACATACAAAGAGAGACATACACACGCAAATAAAAACACACAAACACTCCAAGTGTTTTTTTTTTAAAACAAAATGACAAGGAAGTGTATTGGCGCATACAGTACACACAGACCGTAATGTGTGCACAATTGGCCTGTTTGTTCCCCTAAATGAAATGCCTGAGGTAACAGGTTGGAAGAAAATGTTTCTTTGACTTGTTTTGCACTGATTTGTTTCTATTTGTTTGTGTCCTAAAAAAGACCCTTGAATGCAGGGTAATGTAACAACACTGAACGAGGCAGTATCTACCCCTCACCCTAACCCCCCCCCCCCCCCCCCCCCCCCTCTCACTTTTCCTAAACTCCACCCACAGAACCTCCCCACCTCCCACACCTCCCCCACCCCACCCCACCCCACAAACGCACAGTGTGCCAAGCCCTCCCTCAACCTTGTGGGTATTGTGAGGGTCAGCTTGTACTCACCTTTCTGCAGAAATGGCCCATGCCACTGTCACTGGGGATACGCTTATTTATATCTATTGATTCATTTTATTTTTGTTTTCTGACATAAGATGCCTCTCTGCCACCCCTCCCCCCCTTCCCCCTTCTCTCTCTGTCTCGCTCGCTCTTTTTTTATCTTTCTCTCTCACTGTCCCCCCTCTCTCTCTCTCTCTCTCTCTTTTCTCTTTCCCTTTATCTCCCCTCTGTCTCGCTTTATTCTCTCCATTTCTCGCTTTTCACAATTTGTCTCCATCCTCGTTGTCATTTATTGTCTCTCTCGCCCCTTAACAGCTCCCCCACATCTCTCTTTGCACTCACCTCCTCTGTTTTTACTCCCTTGCTTCATATCTCTCTCCTCCTCCTCCTCAACACGCTGTCCCCCACCATCCAAATTCATATATCTTCATCAGTGATTTATTTTTTTCCCCAACATTTTCCCCATGTTATCGGATATCCATCTGTTTTCTCAACTGTCATCATAATCCATCTTTCTGGACATTTTTGGATGTTTCCTTTTTTTGGGGTGGGGGGGGGAGTAATGTGGATGGAAACATGTCCTACCCTGGTAAAAGGGTGGGAGTCTTAAAGTGGGGGGTTATAGGAAGCTACTCACCCCCACAATGGACAGTGTGCCATTGCATGTTCACAAGCTCTGTGTGATTGTGCGGGGGGGACTCATGACACACTACAGGGGTGACCTCAGTGTGTTTGTTTGACCTCTACCCTCTGACCCCATCCCCATGCTCACCGCTGCCTGACTGTATCCACTGTAATTAATGATGTACATAAAATATGTTTCCTGTAAAACATAAAAGAGAAAAAAAAACAAAACTAAGCAAAATGAAACATAATCGAAGCAAAAAAAAAGACTGAACTGAAGCTCCTGGTAATGTTGTTCAATGTGCTGTGTTATGAAATACTGGACTTTTTATGTTTTCTTTTTTTATGCCCTATGTAATGTACTCCCTCCAAGCCTCCATTTTGAAATCTGTACTCAATGCAAATGCACAAGTAATCTGCATTATAATCCTCACATCCTGTTGTTATTTTTGAAGACGTATTGTTTGAACAGTGCTTTTTTTCTTTATAATTTCATAAATAAATGTTTAAAAAATGGAAAATTCCTCTTTTAAGAACTTGAATCACCTCTTTTGAATTTGCCTGCATCTCATCATTCTTCTGTGTCTAAAGAGAAGTGTGAGTAGATGGTACACAATGTTCCAGTGGTACAGTAGATTGAAATCAGAGCTCACACTACAGCATCACTAAAATCACCATTCCTTCCCTGCATGTCGCATGAGTGTTGATTCACACACCAAACACAAAGGTTTAAAGGCCAACAAAGGACCACTATATACACAAGTTCAGCTGTTGAATGACAAACCAACATTATGTTACATACTGTAAAACGGTTCAGATTTACAAGAGAAAGGTTTACATTAGCTTCTTTAATGATACAATTGTCAAACCAAGGATGACTTCCACTGTATGTATTTCGTTTTTAAAGACACAATTGCTTCATCATTCATAAGTTTGACATGGCAGTATACAATGACATACAAACATGAATTGCATCAGACAGAGCAAATTGACATTAATGCAGAAACATGCAATAAAATAAAGCTAGAAAATCCCATAGGCTAATACTGTAAATAACCATCTATAATAACATAAAACATACAAAGGGGATTAACACTGTATTTTAGTGAGCACAAAAGGTGTCCTCATTACAGCGTTTACTCAGTGATGTAAAAAAAGAAGACGGAGTGTTTGGGATCCAGACCAACAAAACAACATTTGTGTACCCCATCTCTTGGATCTTTGTTTCTTTATCAACCAGCCCGTCATAAAGAAGACTCGATCACTTATGAACTGGATGCTCTATTGGTGGGATCTGTAGACCGGTAGTGTAATGTCTGTACAATACAAATCTACCTCCAGGACAGTTTAAAGCATCTGATATTAGAACGTAACAACCTAAAGAGAACACAATAGATTCTCACCTGACTTGTGTATTGAAGGATCAACTTGAAAGTAAGTAGAAAATCAGTTTGACTTTGACTTAATCCTCCCATTAGCCTAACTGTTGCTAAACCCCAACCTTTCGCACTATAAACTTACAAAACTATAACTCAAAACTCTTGATGAAGTTCATGTGACTTTTGTGGGGCTGATTTTGCCTCAACTGCATTTTTACTATTGCTAATCTCAACCTACTACACTAGCCTGGGTTTCCCATACTGCCTTGCGCGGGGATTTCTTTCACGCTGCTAAGGCAGTCTGGAAACTAACGCCCCCATGTTCGCCTGATGTTGGAGGCCAATCACAGAACAGGGGAGAAAGCAAGACCATGAAGAGCTATGCAGAGACGCATTTGATTGACATCCGTGGCGCCCAATGAACGGATCTGGGCATTTTTTCAAATACGAGAAAATGAACGTCTGGTTGCCAGACCACGTCTCATTTGAGAAGTGGGAGGCGTTAGCCAGGCTACTACTACACTGCATTAGAAAGTATTTTGTCTCTTAACGCTAAACTCCTGATGAAGCTGACATTGATGTTGCTAGTGCCATCCTGGTCCAATTCCGAAAAGCTTATCCAGGGGAAAGTGCGAGTGAGACTCTCAGAAAGAAAGTGGGAGCTAGTGGGTGAGGGATTAGGGTGTTAGCACCGGATATGTTGGTTCTGCACTTTGATATCCCTCCCTCTGCACTCTCCATTAGCGGGTGGCAGCCACTGAGGCTGTGACCTGCCCTATCCACAGTACTTTAGCCCCTCACAAGCCTCAGGCTGCTGGACTTGAGCAGGCTAAGCCCTCAGTGCTAATGCATGTAATACCTAACTCTGGAAATGATGCTGATTCAAATGATTTCTCATTCAGAGTCTGAGTGTCTATTTGCTCATAGTGAGGCTATATGTAGGCTACTCATTAAATTGAAAAAATATATATATATATATACATGCAAGCATACAAGTCAACGATGGACATAGTGTTGGATACAAAGATAAAAAGGAAGGGTAGCCTACATTAAACACGAAATAGCCTACTCTTCTTGCTATTTTGTTTAGCAGCTAGGTCAATAACTTAGCACACTTTGTCATCAAAGAAATGGTGACCTTGTGGTTAGGGGAATTTTGTGTCATGCTAGATATTCAAGGTTCAATGCCCAGGTGATGCTTTTGCTAAATACCATTATGCTGGTCATCATGCCCTCCAGGACACGTCCGTTTGATGCAACGACAATGTTAATATCACAGAGAGAAGACAAACATGTACAATATGTGTACAGCCAGTCTGTAAGTCCTAGTTGTGAAGCACGTCATGTTACAACTCAGAGAATCCTTGTGGCATAATCGTAGACATCTGATATCTTACACGTATGTAGCCTACAAATAGGCTGTGATATGAATCCTACGTATCCTATCCATTCCTTTCACTATAAGATGTACCTTCATCGATCCCATCATAGTGGGACCAAATGTATGCAGCCCAAGGGAATGTAGTTACAGTAACATCAAGAATACATCATGAATGTTTAAGTCAATTTAACAGATTTGTTCATGTACCGTTTGCTCA
>NC_085016.1:7656121-7661121 GCF_963854185.1 Sardina pilchardus
GGGGGGGGGGGGGGGGGGGGGCATGAACATGCCTGATCCTAACAAGCAACTGTTTCTTTTCTCCTCTCTCCACTACAACCATCACACACACACACACACACACACACACACACACTGGGGCAGCCCCCACTGAGAGCCCAGTGGATCAGTGTCCTCCTTTCTCGTGTATTGTCGGAGACGTTGGCCTTCTGGGCCTTTTCCTTGGTGTGTGTGTGCACACAGAAATAGCCCGTGGAGGAGATGAATATGAACATGAGTAAACAGGAAGAGAGGATGTGTGTGTGTGTGTGTGTGTGTGGGTGGAGGGGGTAGGGGGTACTGAGAGGGTAAAGACCCCCTGATGAATATCAAAGAAGATGCCATCCTCTCTTTTTCTCATCTTCTTTTGTGTCTGTCACATAACCCCCCCACCACCCACCCCCATACACACACACACACACACTATGATAACATGTAAACACACACACACACACACACACACACACACACACACACACACACACACACACACACACACACACACACACACACACACAATATAGCCTCCAGTGTCCTACCTCATGAAAGCCGTCTTTGTCATGCAGCATAATCATATATTCTGATTCTATTTAAATTAGAGACTTACTCATGCATATTTACTTGAATTGCATGGGATTATTTGGGATCTAATTTCATGTGTACATTTCCTTAAATGCACAGTGTGCTTGTATTCTTAATGGGATTAGCAAAGGGCTATAGGAATCAATACAAATCCTATTGACAGAAACAGTACATTTATTCATTCTCAAATACAGTACACTAGAGACTCTTAAGAGTACAGCACAGTAGAAAATAATCATCTTGTTTGCCAAACAGTGGATTATCGTTATTTATCTGCGCCCGGCTTATCTTATTGAACATTAATGCTCTTTTTTGATTGGATTTAAAGGCAGTGGGGGTCAGTGAATTGCATTGATTAGCGATGCCCCTCTTTCCATCTCTTGCTTGTCTGGTTGTGTCTCCCTCTTCCCCCATACGCCCCTGCATCTTTTGTTTTCTCTGTCCGTGCTTCTATCTCTCTCTGTTGCTGTACGGCTGCCATGCGATGGGTCACCTCTTCTGTCCTCTGGATCTGCTGTCTCTCTGCGTCACTCTTTTGTTCCGTGCGTCTTTCCTCTCTCTCTCTCTCTCTCTCTCTCTCTCCATCTCTTTGGATATGTTGCTCTCTATCGTTCTTTCCACTCTTCTTCCTTTCTCATCCTCCCTCACCTTCTGTCTCTTTCCATCTCCATCCCCTTTGTTTCTATCTCTCTCTCTCTCTCTCTCTCTCTCTCTCTCTCTCTCTCTCTCTCTCTCTCTCTCTCTCGATCTCCCTCTGTCCTCCAGACGGAAACTTTATTAATTCCTCCACACATGTCCTCCTCCTCCTTCTCCTCCACCACCACCCCACACCCCTGCCACCCCCACCCCCCCACGCCCCCCACCCCCCACCCCCCTTGGCCATTCTGCTGTTCATTTGTCTGATGGTCTCTCGTAAACAACCTGTCTCTGGGCTTTTATTAGTTCTGTCCGTCCACCGGCCGAGAGCCCGCAGCCTCTCCAGCGCCGGGCTCCTCACTAACCTGCTCTCCCTCTCGGCTGGCTGCCTGGACCAGGGAGCGGCACAGGAAAAAAACAAAACAAAACAGGGACTGCAGGCCATATAGATGGCAGTCAGCGATTATTATTATTATTGCCAAGGCCTGAAGTCAGCCTTGTGCTATATAGGCTTGTTTTATGGGTCCTGGAGAATGTTCTGGAATGTGTATTGCTGATGGGTAATCTGAATTCTGTGTGCTATGCGTGATGAAACAGAAAATTGCATTGTGTCAGCACTGGTCAAGCAAGTAAGTCAAGGACTCTTGTCAAGTATGCATACATGCCAGGGACCAATTGCCAGGCTTATGAGATTTATGTTATTCCACCTGTCCATACCACTTGAAGTATGCATTCAAGAAAAGGGGAAAAAAATAGACACACATCTTATTATCCAATATGGTCAACGGGGAAAGAACCCAGTGCACAGATCGGATTTCACATGACCAGAGAGTCAGCAATAACTCACAAACAAGAGAGCAACACAACACAACACAACACAACACAACACAAACAACACACCCAATATTATTATAGATTAAAATAGAATCGCACACACACGGAGACGCACACCAAAATCTGCTAATTAAAGGAGATAAATCTCCCATCATTCCTTGTTTTGCAGGATAATGACGCTCAGGGTTATATTTAATTTTCCAATCCCTCTTGCCACACGCGTGTCAGCTTCAATTTCGTCCGAGTCGTCGGCCTTGGAGGGCCCTGGTAATATCAAGCACAAACAATCAATCCGGGCCAATCTCACCCAGTCCTCACGGACTCCCAGAGAATATTAACAGGCCTCTGTTCTGCAGGAGAAAGCCCTGGTGTTGCCACAGCATTTTTCCCCTTAGCTAATTTGTTGTGTGTGTGCGTGTGTCTGTGTGTGTGTGTGTGTGTGTGTCACTATAGGCCCTCACACTGAGTAAGCTGTAACAGATCTTGCACACACATACGTTGGAAATCTCTTTCTCTACTCCTCTCTCTCTCTCTCTCTTTCTCTGTATCCCTCATTCCCTCTCTCCTTCCCTTCCTCCCTCTTTCGCCCCCTCTCGCTGTCCCTCCGATTGTGAACATAAATGTCCGTCTTTCGGCGCACTCTTGGATCACTGAACACCCAAAGCACTTTCACACTGCTGTGGACAATATTTATTAAAGTGATGTGTGTGTGGGTGAGAGCATGTGGGTGTGTATGAGGCGTGACCCGTGCCATGCCAGGCACACAGCTCCGTGGCCATGTGGACATGGATGGGTGCCCAGTTCTTGGGTGGCACAGGAGGCCTTGCAGTAAATCTGCCCAGTGTTTCTGCCCAGCGGAGGGGAAAGTCACAACTCTACAGCTGCCCATAGAAAAGACATAATCTCTGAATGCATGTAATCTGACTGTGGATACTGCACTGGAGGGGGCATTTTGCTTGGCATGGTCAGTGGGCATACAGTGTGTACGTGTGTGTGTGTGTGTGTGTGTGTGTGTGTGTGTGTGTGTGTGTGTGTGGGCTTGTGTTTATGCATCATCTGTGTTTCCATGCGTACGTTTGTGTCTGAGTATGCAGATGGAAATGTTTGTATGCATAGGGTGTTTTTGTCAAGTGTAAATGTATGTGTAAAGTGCATGTGTGTATGAATGTGTCTCTGTGTGCGTGTGCGTGTGTGTGTGTGTGTGTGTGTGTGTGTGTGTCCATTGATGTCCTGGTGCAGCCTGAGTGCAGGACGGGGCCTGTGAGACTGGGCCTCTGCTGTCTTATCTCCCATGCTCAGCACACACCAGTGTCCCGGACACACTCAACTGCACACACACACACACACACACACACACACACACACACAGCCCACACACACACACACACACACACACACACACTCGCCTGTCCCAACTGCAGTCACTCACTTTCCTCCTCATCCTTTCTCTCTCTCGGTTTCTCTCGGTTTCTCTCTCTCTCTCTCTCTCTCTCTCTCTCTCTCTCGCTCACTCTCTCACTCTTCTTTGTCCTTAAGTGTCTCCTTATCATTGTTTCTTTTCCTTCCGGAATCTCTCCTCTTCGTTGTCTTGCCCCAGTAAATGACCTGAATCTTAATATTTTAATGATTTTTTTCCGCTCGACGGACAAGCATCCTCTTCATCGAATTGTGCTCATTTTGGCCTAATTCTTCCAGCCCCTTCAAGCTTTTCTTTTTGAATGGTGAAATAAAACAAAACAAAACAAAAAAAAAACTGCATTTAACCTCCAGAGAGAAAACAAAACAGCTCCCCTCCCCCAAAACAAAACAAAAAAAAAATCAGTCAACAAACAGAGAGGAGACAACAACGAGCAGATGGCAGATGGACAAAGAGGAAGCAAAGTAGAGAGTGAAAGAGTTGGAGAGTTGGAGAGAGGGATGGGAACGAGGGAGGAATGGGGAAGAGAGGAAAAATGGAAATGAAACGGGAAGAGAGCCCTGGGAATAGGATGAGAGGGGAGGGAGGAAAGGAGAGGAGAGGAGAGGAGAGGGAGCGAGTGTGTGAGTGTGAAGGGAGAGGAGAGGAGAGGAGCGCTGTGCGTCTTATCCTCAGTAAGACATCTGTGCTGCTTACATTCCCTTGAAGCCCACGCTGAGAGTTCTCTCCCAGTACACTCCCTATACCCCCCCCCCCAACCCCTACACACACACACACACACCACACACACACACACACACACACACACACACACACACACACACACACACACACACACACACACACACACACACACATACACACATGCCTACACACACACAGCTCCCCACCAAACCTCCCTATTAACTGCTATTCCCAACTTCAGAGGTGACACACTGTCTGACTCCTTCTGTCACATGCGTACTCAGACACACACACACACCCACCCACCCACACACAGTCACACAGTCACACACACACACACACACACACACACACACACACACACACACACACACACACACACACACACACACACACACACACACTAACCCAGCCACAGAGACACAGCACACACATGCAAATACATACATGTAGAGTTGTGCATGTCCAAATGCAAACATGGACGTATACGCATGCACACACACGCACACGCACACGCACACGCACACACACACACACACACGCTCATAGGGTTCAGTTCCCAAGTTGGCTCCCATGTGTCGGTGCCTCAGCAGTGTGTACCTGTAATGTAGGGGGCTGCTGAGTCAGGGGTTGCTGCTCATGCCACATCACATCAGGGCCTTCAGTCACAAGGTCCAGACAGGGCCAGTCACCCAGCACTGCTTACACTCATCATGTGATGCTCCATCATCATCTGCCCTCTCTCTCCCTCTCTCTCTCTCTCTCTCTCTCTCTCTCTCTCTATCTCTCGCTCTCTCTCTCCCTCTCTCTCACTCTCCCCATCTCTCTC
>NC_085016.1:7678301-7685801 GCF_963854185.1 Sardina pilchardus
CCAAACTGAAACTAACTTCACCAAAGTCCCACGGGCAACGACAATACAGTTTTACACTTAGTTATTTACAGTACCTCACTACTTACTGTCAAAGAGCTTGGGAAAACAACACTTACCCTAACAAATAATTCAAAAGACTGAATAGAAATCAAATCAGGTTAAAGGATATTCATCATGCAGACAAGTCGTTGCCTGGGACTCGTTGCTAAGGGCTGCTTACATTTCGAGACATTTCTTCCAAATAGTTGTGCTTTATAAGCGCCTTTCGCTTTAGACCAGGTTTTTGTCGGTCAGTGGTGTTATGATTTTTTAGTGACCTTAAAATATCAATTTTTGTGCTATGCACCTGACCACACCTATTTGTTTTTTTATTGACACGCCCGCGGGGCACAATATTCAATTGAACTGGAGCACAGGGCGAAAAATTCATCACTGCTTTTGGTGTAAGATAGGGCCCTGGAACAAGTCTTGCGTCGTGGTTGGCATCATATTGTACCAGGTGTAAGATGGGCCCTAGATGTCTCTTGTGACACGTATATGTTGCTAAAAATGATGGAGAGTTTTTTTTTCTTTTCTTCTCCTGGTTGTCGTCATACAAAAGATAAGTGTTTGTGTGGGAGGGTTGTTGGCATGGAGACAGTGAGCATCTCGACTGGCCTGAGAGGTCTTGTTGCTACGGCTGCGCGGCAAACAGGGAGAGCTAGTCGGACGCAGACGTCCACGAGCAGGAGACGCGCCATCTTACACCTCCTTCAGTCTCACCTACAGTAGTGTAAAGGTCTGAGGGGAGAGCTGAATGTGATCTCACTCCTTGGGTAATCTTCTTCCCTTTAAAGAGGAACTATGCAGGATTGGTGATTTCATCTCTGGTTTCGGTTTCGTTTTCGCTTGTTTTATGCTTGCATTTTCTCTGCAGAGCTTCCCCGACAGCTTTAGCGTGTATATTTATACATGTATAGGCTATATTTAAATATATAAATTGCAAGCGTGGTTCTTTGTCTCAGACTTCCAGATGTAAACAAGGAGCGATCGTCTCCTGCAGAAAGTTGCATAGGGTCTCTTTAAACTCACTGAGCAGGCACATAGGTTTGCCATTTACAGTGGGATTTGCCTCGTGAGGTGATGTAGGAAGTGGAATTTGCATGGTGTGATAACAGGTGTGGTTGGTTGACCTATTCATTCCACCCCTTGCTCCCTTACCCGCACTGATAGTCATCTTATACTGGCTGAATAAACACACACACACACACACACACACACACACACACACACACACACACACACACACACAAAGTGCTGTTACACAGCAGTGGAATTACCATAGATTTTGTTCCAGTTTATCACAAGAAGACCCCATTAACACCAACCAAAAAAACCCAACCACACATAATATATCCACACACGCATGCACACACTCACTCACATACAGATACACACACACACACACACACACAGTAAGCAAACATGGCCATCAATGCGCGCTTGACAAATCCTCATTTATGTTGAGCATCTCTTATCTGCCATTACCCACACATCCATTCGTCTCCCTCATATTCATAAGCTCATAATGATTTGCATTCAGGCCTGTGATATATAGTAGATTATAATGTCAGTGCATCTCCCATCAGCCCGCTCCTGTAACTCAAGACCCTGCATGGCTCCAGTACATTACTGTAATACGTTCTGCAGAGGGAGGATATGGAAGTAATTACAGTGATTGACAGTCAAGGGTATGAAGAAAAGAGGCGAAAGGGGGGAAAATGGCGGCGGGCGGCTGAGACAACTGGGGACACAATAAATGCACCACTTACCGTACCTCAAGAAAAAAAAAAAAATGACACGGTTATAACTATTAGCAGATATCAAGAACAAGAAGGTTCTGTACCCTACTGAAACATGGGATATGAGATACACTAATCTGCATTATTTGCCTGTCACCTTGTGAGTGACTGACTATTAATGGGTTGATATGATAAATAAAAATAAGATAAACACGCCGTATATATTTATGTGGGAGGGATTTAGCGTGGATGATGTGCATCTCTCCGTAACATCCCACCGTTGACACTCAGCAGGCAGCCATTAATTTAGCACCTCCAATGTGTGATGTCCTCTAGCAACTAATCACTTGCTTTCCACATAGCAGTATAATGAAGACATATGTAAGCTGTGCACATCAGAGAGAGAGAGAAAGAGAAAGAGAGAGAGGGGGGAGAGAGAGAGGGAGAGAGAGAGAGAGAGAGAGAGAGACTTGTACCCAAAAACGGCTCCTTTCAAAGAGGATGAGGTCTGAAATCTAAAGCAGTGCTGTCCTTCTGTGTCAAGTATGAAGTTACCTTGCCTCTGTAACTAACTTTGCCTGCAGAGATGAAAAAAGATGATTCCGGAGGGTGGGGAATGGGGGAGGGGGGGGGGGGGGGGGAGAAGGAGAAAAAAGAGGAACTCATCCGACTTTGTCTTCTTTGTTTCCTTTCTCTCTCTGACGAGAGCGGCGAGTTCCTTTGCCTTTGATCAGCTGTCTTGTTCTCAGAAGTTCACCTCGCCTGTTGTATTCCCGGCCCTTCGCTCTGTACGTTCACACACACATATACACACGTGCGCACATGCGCACACACACATGCACACACACAGCGGAAAAATGAGGAGGACTTGGACAAATGTCACCTTTGAGGGAAAAAAGCCCGGCACATAAACACATATACACCCACGAACATGGCCAGCACATACACATATTCACACATTGACAGTAACTTTTAGTAATGAGTGTTCTTTACCACCTTCTCTTTCATTCCCTTTCATTCTCTCCGTTTTTCTTCCTCGTCTCAACAAGACACTAATGGGCAGTTATGTGGATCAGACTGTTGTTCCACTCCTTCGCCAACTGGCAAACTACTTTCTGTAGGTCAACGTGACATTAATTAAAACACAGTGCGTGGGTGCAGGCAGCTTCAAGCCAAATAAATAAATAACTAGACATTATATACACACACACACACACACACACACTCGCTCCGTTTCTCTCTCTCTCTCTCTTTCTCTCTCTCTCACACACACACACACACACACACACACATTTACACTGTAGAGTGCTCACATTTACTGAAGCTCTGGCAGGGGAGATGTGAAAGTAATCCCTTGAAATGAATGCCTACGTTCCAAGACATAGCCAATAATCATTTAAGAACATGCATAGGCTATTAGCCACATAGCTGCCAATGTTTATATGAAAACGAGGAATGTGTGAGTAACAGTGATGGAGAGAGAGAGAGAGAGAGAGAGAGAGAGAGAGAGAGAGAGAGAGAGAGAGAGAGAGAGAGAGAGAGAGAGAGAGAGAGAGAGAGAGAGAGAGAAAGAGAGAGGGAGAAAGGGAAAGAAGAGAATGGAGGGAGAGAGATAGGGAGCTACAGAAAGGGAAGTGAACGAGGAGTGGTGGCTCCTCTGCGCGAGGTTGGTCTCACTCGGGGTCATGGCGTGATCCAGGAGACAGTGATGTATGCCCCCAGCTCCACTCCGCCCTGGCTCATTACGGCCGGCCATTTTGTAAATCAACAGATAATTGCGGCATACATCATGCACCTGCGGGGCCGAACTGGCCCGCCAGAGTCCTTTTTTCATCACTAGCGGAGGATGAGTTCGATATAAATTGAAAAACAGAGAGGGTAAATTAATTTTTAGTCCTCATCAGAGAGGGTTATGAGGAGCTTTGCAAAAAAAAAAGGAAGAAAAGGAGAATGAAGAAAAGGAGAATTTAAGCGATGACCTAGACTTCTGTGTTGCTGTTTTGCTTTGTACTGCTGCTATATGCTATAGGTTACAGTACATCTATTATTATTGTTATTGCATATTATTATAGGCCTATATTATTTAAGCATATCTGCCTGTCTCTCATTGGAGGCCTATGTCCCTATCTGTCATCTAGGCTAGCCTTGTTCTACTGTAGCCTATAGCCTACTGTTCTACTGTTCCACTGTTCCACTTGTTCTATTGGCATTCATATAGCCTATTCTTTTGCAAACCTACTGCATGTTACACTGAAGATTAAGAAATTCCACTGCGACGCAATGGCTGATTAAGTTTGTTGCTCACTCCAGTTTGATAAAGTCGACCATCAGGGCTGACAGCCAAACTTTCTCTGTCGTGGAAATTCATGTCTTCATCTTTTCTTTCATTTTGTCTCTATCCATTGCTGACTCCTTTGTTTTAATCATCCAATCCTAAGATGATGTTCTTGGCCTGGCTGAAATCCTTCTTGATTGAACTCTCAGCCCTGAGAAGCGCGCACAATTTCAGTCAAAATGTCAGCAATCTGTCAATCTCCGCCTTGTTGTCTAGTCAGTATGCAAAAAGCGTGCGAGTGAGAGAAAAAAAAACGGACAGGAAGACTATGAAAGTGAAAGGTGTGCCAGCTGACGGAATGCTACGTTGCTGTGCGCGTGTGTCAAACGCACAAAACGCACATGCTCATTAAATCTGTATTGCAGCATTATTTTCAAAGCAGACATTTAATCCATCTGTGTCATCAATCCTGCACCGGGAAGAACAGGCAAAGAACGAGCCCATCGTCATCCGTCTGCTTCCCCCTTCCTGTCTCGGAGGTTTTAATCAGTATCGAGGCTCTCATGACGGTGAAGGGCTTCAAATTGGACATAATTGCGTGATGTGTCATGTGTATGCAGTGAATGGATGATGAAAAGATATGCTAAAATGGTAAATATAGTGACAGCTTTGCTTCTTGGATCATTCTGATAGTGAAGTGAAAGGGATATTCCCGTGTCAAACCTGAAAAGCAAAGGAGTTGTTTGAAATAGTTCTATGGTGATTTTTTTTTTTCGCCTTGCATAAAACTTGATTTGAAACAAGAGACAACTATCGAAGTTCCATCTTCCATGCTAGACTAATCCATGTAAAAACATGTAGTAGGACTACAGGGGAAACGGGTTGTATAATATTTTTTGTTGTCTTGTCTATTATGTGCAATGGGTAATTAAACTTCTAAAATAGGCCTATAGGCTAACGTATTTATCATTAGTTAGCTAACTAGCTTTCACTTAATGCATAGCTTTGTTGTCAAGTGGTCTATAGGCTACCCATGAGTTCAGACTCTCACCAGTGCCAGACCTATTGCAGAACAATAGCCTAAACATCAGGAAAGTAAAAATAAGATATATATATATATTCTGTCTTTTCACCGCACACATTCATGGACATAATGGTCCAACTATTGCACCATATCGTGTTTCTTTATAAGCAGTGTCTGAGACATCCAAACATGAATTTGTGGTCCTGGATTTATGCCATGTGAAAATCAATGGGAGCAAAGGAAAATCACATCAGACACATTTCAACCACTTGGAATGCCAATGTATTGTGTTTTTTTTTTTAGTTTAACGCTGGGGTTGATTGGTGAGGTCAGATGAAATGTGTTTGGTGCTCTTAAGATGGACAACATGATGAAACCACCACATTCATCATCCATTTCTCCCTCTGTCTTGTGCGGACCAGCGGAATCCTTTTATATCTTCACCCACCCCACCCCTCCTCCTCCTCTTCTTGCTCCCTCACTTTCTCATCACCCCATCTCTCTTTCCCTCTCTTGCCCCATCCATCACTCCATCCCGAGAGTGATCGTTGGCGTACGTCTGGATTTTTTTTTTAACCCTTGCCCTTCCCCCTTCCTTGTTCTTGCCCTCTGAAGGGGACGTTAACCCGCGCCCGTACCGAACTCAACCCCGAGTATCTGGACCTCCGCTCCCGGGCCGAGCTGAACCCCGAGTACTGGACCCCCTGCACCCCCTTAGTGAGTAACCCCAGTCCAGCTCTTTCTCTCAGCTCATCACTGGCTGCACCGCCACAACCATTTACAGTATCCCCACCAGCATCAGCCCCCACATCTCCATGCCCGCTCCCTCATCCTCTCTGGACAGACATGTCCTCGTAAGCTGGACACAGGATCTTTATCTGTGTATTGTATCTTGCTCAATTATTCCACATCATCTCTCTTTTGTTGCTCCCCTCTCTTTCTCTCGTTTGTCTCTTCTCTTCTCTCTCTCTCTCTCTCTCTCTATGCTTCACTCGTTTCCTGTTCTCTGCATAGGCTACAGTATGTGTCACTCACTCACTGTTTATTATCCGCAGTGATATTCTGCCCTTTGTCTGTGTCAGTGTCAGTGTGTATTTCTTCCTTTCTTCTTCTTTTTTCTTCTGTGTGTTTTTTGTTCTGTGCTATTCTTTTTTTTGCTAGCTTCCCTTTTTAATGACTTAACAACTTTCACCCCCCTGTCACATTACCATAACAGCATCATTACTGTAAAGCAGACATGCTAATGCAGTACTCTCCAAGCAGCCATCTCCTCCTTGTGTGAGAAAATGTCCCACTCATTACCACCCAGGCGTCGTCGACGCGGGGGGTGGTGTGTGTGTGTGTGTGTGTGTGGTTGGGATGTGTATTTGATTGTGTGTGTGTGTGTGTGTGTGGGGGGGGGGGGGGGGGGGTCGTCTTCGTCACCATCCTCCTCATCACATGTTGCTAAGCTAACCTACTGCTGACTGCTAATGATGTTAATGCTTTTGTTGTCTTTTCCTCCCGCCCTCAACCCCCTAACAACTTTCATTATGTGTACTCTGCAAAAGATAGTGAGCGAGGGAAAAAAACGATGAAAAAGAATTGTGTCTCAGGGAACAAAAAAAAGAAGCAAGCTATTACCTTTCAAATGGGCACCATCGCATTGTTATTTCCCCCTGCATTGTTTTGTTTTCGTTGCTGTTGCTGATGTTGTTGTTGATGTTTTTGCATACTCTGACACAGTGCTGTCTCTGCATGTGGTTTATTTGCTGAATTCATTTATCTGTCACTCTTCAGAGTGAGCAAGCAACCTGATATTAATGTGTCCTGATGGATATTTGACACAGGGACAGCAAAGGGAAATTGTTTTTTGGTTTGTGTCTTTGGGTATATGTGTGTGTGTGTGTGTGTGTGTGTGTGTGTGTGTGTGTGTGTGTGTGTGTGTTTATGTTGCCATTTACAATTTACAGTGAATCCTGTTAGACAAATGCACCCCCTAATCCACGCCTCTCAAACAGTCTACCCGCTGCTTTTTCAGTACGATTATCTGTTTGCTGGGATCTGAGGCACTTGAAAGTACAGAAGTAAGAAATGGGTCACCCCCAACCTCCCAACCCCTCCCCCACCTACCCCCCCTCACAACCCCCCCTACTTCGCTCCAGCAGTGATATACGCCAAACTCTTGGCACGGGATGGTACAACAGTGTGCCAGAATTTTTTTCTTGCTGACAAGTGCCGGTGCATTAAGGGAGTTTCCGAAGCTCGTCTCGTCCTCGCAGAGAGAGCCGAGTCTCATGGTCAGATAGATGTAAACACTGAAATGTTGACAGAGGCGGAAGAGGTTACACACACACACACACACACACAAAAAGACACACATATTCACACACACACACACACACACACATAGAGACTCTCCCTCTCTTTCTACCCCAGAC
>NC_085016.1:7695801-7698301 GCF_963854185.1 Sardina pilchardus
AATCATGCCACTGTATGACCAGACTCACATTGCCAGCCTTTCCATTCAATTTGTTGATTAATTTAAAAGTGCACCACTGATTTGGTGGAGTGCCTTACTGATGCACCTTCAGTCCTTATCTGATGGTCTGAGGGTTATGACTTTTTTAATTTCGCTGCTAGCTGGACAAAGGGTCTCAGTGGATTGCAGTTTTATTTCAATTGATTCCTGTGTATATAAGTGTACTGTATATGCACTGTTGTCTGTTGGTGTGTGTGTGTGTATGTGCGTGTGTGTATGTGGGTGTGGGTGTGGGTGTGTGTGTGTGTGTGTGTGTGTTTGTGTGTGTGTGTGTGTGTGTGTGTGTGTGTGTGTGTGTTGATGTGTATACGTGTTTCCATAAGAGCTGGATTTCAAAGCTCGACCTTCTCATTATGATAAGAGGCGGCTTAAGATGAGAAGATTTTTTTTCCTCATAAACATTTCTCTCTCTCTATCCCTCTCTCTCTCCCCCTCTCCCTCTCTCTCTCTCTCTCTCTCTCTCTCTCTCTCTCTCTCTCTCCCCCTCTCTCCCTCTCTCCCTCCCTCTAATAACACATAGCATCTTGTCCCATCTACCCCGGTGTACATAATCTCATTGCTACATATGGGACTGGGGATATAGGGCTCTAAATACGCATTACCAAGGCGGATCACGCTTAATCAGCTAGCCATACTACTGTGTGTGGCCCTGCTGAGGAGAGAGGGAAAGAGAGAGATGGAGAGAGAGAGAGAAAGATGGAGAGAGAGAGAAAGATGGAGAGAGAGAAATATGGAGAGAGGGAGAGAGAGAGAGAGAGAGAGAGAGAGAGAGAGAGAGAGAGAGAGAGAGAGAGAGAGAGAGAGAGAGAGAGAGAGAGAGAGATGGAGAGAGAGAGAGATGGAGAGAGAGAAAGCGAGCGACAGAGAGAGAGAGAGAGATGGAGAGAGAGAGAAAGATGGAGAGAGAGAGAAAGATGGAGAGAGAGAAATTTCAGTCTCTGTCCTATGTGTGCAAAGGCCAAGTTCAAAATGGTATCTGTGTCTCAGTGTCTTGTCAATGTCTTGTCTTGTCAATGTCATGTCAGCATAATGTCAACTGTCTGTCTATATTCCAAGTATTACCTTACTTAGTTTATGTCTGTTGTCTGTTTGTCTACACACGTGGTAGTATACCTGTTACCCTCTAACCCACTTTTATTTACTTGATTCAGCTATTTTAAAAAAACAAAAAAACACTTGAGTAGTCAAACTTTCTTAATTCTGGCAAATTATATTAACTATCATGACATCTCTCAAAATTACTTGTTATAATATTCAGGGAATGCATTCTTCTTCTTTTGGAGAAAAGATAAGAGATTTAGATTTTGTAAATATCGTTAATAGTTCAGATATATGTATAGCACTTGAAACGTGGAGTAAAGGTGAACAGGAATACTACTCACTACCTAACTATAGAGAGATTAGTGTCCCTTCTATTAAACACCCCAAAGTCAAATGTGGCAGGAAATCAGGAGGAATTGTAGTTTGGTTGAAAGAATCTATTGTAAAATATATTGCTACTGTAAAAAAAGGACCATCACACATATGGCTAAAACTTTCAAAAGAACTTACACATTGCACTCAGGATACTTACTTATGTGCCATATACATTCCACCCTTTGAGTCTCCATATTACAATGAAAACATATTTGAAACATTGAGAACAGATATTACTGAATTTCAAGCCATTGGAAAAATCCTTATAATGGGCGACTTAAATGCACGCATAGGAAACGAATCAGATTATATAGACTCGCATGGATTAAAACATATTACCGAATTTAAACAAAATAACATTGTTAGTAGTCATAGGAATACTTTTGACAGTATCATTAACAAACATGGCAAGGAGATCATACAACTCTGTAAAGCAGTGGGGCTGTACATTGTTAATGGGAGAACAAAGGGTGACTCTTTGGGCAAGTTTACCTACTGCTCACCACTGGGCAGTAGTGTGGTGGATTATGCTGTAACAGATTTAGACACTGACCAAATAAGTTATTTCATGGTGATGCCACAGCTACCTCTGTCAGACCATTGCCACATTGTCATTAGTTTAAAGGCAAATCTCAATATAGAACAACAAAAACCAACTTCAGCATTACACCCACTCCCAAGAAAATACAAATGGAAAGATGCCCGACAGGAACATTACAAATCCGAACTAAACTCAATTGAACTAGAAAACATGATATATTCCTTCCTGTTCTCTAAATTCTATAACAATAAAGAAAACATCAACTTGGCCACTGAAAAAATAACAGCAATATTTTCGACAGCTGCTAAAAGATCCTTAATCAGTTGTCAACATAAAAACACCGGTAGTAAAAGGAAAATGAACACAAATCAAAACAAATGGTTTGACAAAGACTGCAGAACACTGAGAAAAGAATTGAGGTTGTGGTCAAACAAAAAACACAGAGAACCTGGAAATCAAGAAATTAGATTAAAATATCATTGC
>NC_085016.1:7719403-7726942 GCF_963854185.1 Sardina pilchardus
CAACGAGCCTCGTTAGTTGTTTCTAGTGATTTGTGCGCGTGGTGAATTGTTTTAATAATTCATCATCTCGTGGTTTTCGCAGGTTGTGGGTCATCAGCCGCTTGTTGGCTGAGAGGCCTACTTTCTGGCATAATGGAAAATCGAAAGTCCTGAAACATATATTGACTTGTTCCTCGTTTGAAGCGCAGAGAAAATGGACTCAGGTGGGGTGCGAGAAAAAGAAAATTAGAGTGGTAACTTTTTTTTTTTCTTAAAGGGCTGAAAGATTGCTTCTCTTTCATGCTTAGTAACTCTTATTACGGGCCACCCAGGGGGTGCAAAATCAATTTAGGAAGCTTAAACAGAAATGCCAATTTCATTTTCAAGCAATGCAAAAAATGGGCGTAAGAAACAAAGTTTTAATAAATAAATAAGCTAATGCAACATTTATAAGTTGCAAGTCGACAGCAAATCAATGTGCATCTTCTCAAATTGGTGAGTCACAATAGTGATCTATCTTCAGTCGACTTCTGCAATGTGCTGTCTGTCTCGGAGGCCATTCTGATGATTTCACCGCCCCAGTTAAAACTTATAATTGTGATGCTAAGTAAATAGCAATATGCCCAGAGGGGTTTGCGTGGAGTTGTTTTGTTTTTGTTTTAGTAGAAATATTTAGATTTTGTTATTTCAAGTTGAGCAACTCGAACGCTGAAGGTAGTGTGACCGCAGCACAAAGTCGTTCCGTTCCGTTCCGTCCCTGCATTCTGGGCTCCGAATGCATTCAGCAGCTCCACATGGGGCTTAAGTGTGCTAATTCCTTGAGCTAAACACATTATGCCATTAGTTTCAGTCAGCTGTGCCATGCGAGAGTCTCTGGTAGTAATGCCATCCAACACACTCACCTGTGCTCTCACAAGATGATCTCCCTAAATCACTGAGAGTAGCAGACTCCAGAAAAATCTGGCCCTGATGAATATGCATCATGAATCATCGCTTCCCAGATCCCATGATGATCCTGTTTTAGTAGTAATTTTAGCCCGCAGGACTAATAATCCGCAGGACAGTGTTTTATGCAAGATAAAAGAAACAAAAATATATTAACGCCATATTAACTGGCCCCCTGTATTAACCTCATAGCTGAAAAGATTTTGCAAAATCGCGGCTAATAGTCGGGAAATTGCGGTATATTACAACAGACCATGTCCACATTCAATACTGTATCTTAGCCAGAATGTTGGCAAATGTATTTTTGGCTGTATATGTCCCCTTGTCTCTTTTTCTACCTGGAGCATTATCCATTGTGCAGTTTGTTTATTTATTTATTTATTTAATTTTTTTCATCGTCGTTTGTTGTTGTTGTTGTTGTTGTTGTTGTGGGGTCACTGACGGGAGGTTTTGCTCTTCATTAAAGAGCTCTCCGATTCAGAGGGAAGCTCTCCAGCCGAGCGAGGGGCTGTTTCTCCCTCTCCTGCCGAGAGCAGCGGGGGGTCCATCAGGAGCGGGGTGGCAGTTAGACAATCCCCCCCCCCCCCCTCCCGATACCATGCCCCCCCCCTCAGCCCACCCCAGGGGGGCCAGCACATGCCTCTCACAGAAGTGACACATGCAGATTCTCTGCACCTTTGCCGACAGGTGTCAAATGTGCCAAACAAAGACAAGAAATAAATAAATAAACCAAATCATCCACATAGTCTGGACTTTAGGGGCGAAAAAGCGAGAATACGCTTCAATTGGCTTGTGCCCGTTCTGTTTTATAAAGACAACATGGATCAATCATTTCCTAAAGAATAACAACACCAGCAACACCAAACAGAATATCACTCTGGTATGGGGTGAGAGGTTCATTAAAGGTGTTGTTTTCCAATGGAGCCAGTTCAAAAGTGTCATTCCCTGGTGAGATGGAGGGAGAAAGATGAAGAGAGAGAGAGAGAGAGAGAGAGAGAGAGAGAGAGAGAGAGAGAGAGAGAGAGAGAGAGAGAGAGAGAGAGAGAGAGAGAGAGAGAGAGAGAGATGAGAGAAGAAGAGATCAGCTTGAGTCCAAGTGGTTGGCCCAGAGGCTTTGGTCTAATGAAGTTATGACTGGTGACTTATTGAGACTGTCTGGTATTGTGAGACGTGTCATCTTGGGCCTCTAATTCGATCCGTCATCTGGCTCCCTATCTGGGCAAGCATCCACACACAGATACACGGGCGCACACATGTTCACCACACACACACACACACACACACACACACACACACACACACGCACACACACACACACACACACACACACACACACACACTCACACAAGTACACACACACACACACACACACACACACACACACACACTCACACAGGTACACACATGTTCACACACACACACACACACACACACACACACACACACACATACACATTTTAGCACATGTAAAGTGAGAGTGACTTCATTTGCCTTTCTCTTCTTTTGCTTTTCATTCTGCTCCTCTCACCTGCTCCTTCTTTTCTTCTGGGCCTCATTTGAATTGATGATTGAGTGTGTGATAGCAGCAGTTGAAGGGTCTTTTCTCCATCTCTCTCCTTTCCTCCCCCTTCCTCTCTCTCTCTCTCTCTCTCTCTGTGTCTCTCTCCATTTCTCTCTCCATCTCTCTTTCTCTCTCATGTCTACCTCTGGGAGTTGCTCTAGCCTCACCGTGTGAGATATAAGTACTGGATCAAACGTAATAAACTGTTTGGCTGTTTAGTATTCCTGGGCGTCGTCTGGGCGAGGGGGGGTGGGGGGGGGGTGGGGGGGCTGGAGGGGGGGTTGAATCTGAGGGAGGGGAGGGAGCGAGCAGACGTGCAGAAAAACACTGTCACTCAGAATTGCACGGGAGCCACCTCCAGCTGTCGGCAGTCTTTCAGCTCTTTCAAAGTTTACATTTCTCCCGGCGCGTCCTCGAAACGGCTGAGGCGTCTCGCTCCTTCATCTGTCAGCACGTGTGAAATGATAAAGGAGGGAGGGGTAGGGGGGGTGAGATGGGGGGGTGGGGGGGGGGTGGGCAGAGGCATCAGGCTTGTCAGGGCTGCCGACGTGATTCGCTCAGCGTTTGAGTTCTGGCCAGCAGCAGCGGCGGCGGCGGCGGCGGTGCCTGCGTTGGGTAATCACTTGATCAGTCATCGGAGAGTCTCTGTGCGACTGTTAGTGAGAGGAATGTTTTGAAATACGGAGGGAAAAAAAAAAAGGCCAGACGACGACAGAAAGTGACTATCGGAGCAGGCGGGGCGAGCAGACGATTTTTCGCAAACGTTTTTTTTTTTGCAGAACATTGAGCGATGACGAGATGCTTACGAGGCAGCTTGTCGGCAGAGTCTGGCTCTGATTATTATGAGAGACGCGGCCTTCTTCATTTTGACAAATGCAGATGAGATGAACACACGCGCACACATGCCCGCACACACACACACACACACACACACACACACACACACACTCACACACTGAGTGTTTTCCACTGAGATTTGAATTGCCTAATGAACGTGCCTTCAGTCCCTCGCTCGCCAGCTTTTCGCATCGACTCTATTTTTATAGACTATTTTTTTTTTTGTGTCGATCTCCGAGGCGGAGCAGTTGCTCTGCTTTAAGAAGTGTCACCTCGCCGGCTGACCTTCCATCAAAGGGACGCTCGGCGTTCTCGTGGGGCCACGCCACGGGACCTGCGTCTCTTTTCTCCCCACGGTTGTTCAGAACGTGTCGTAGAGCCTTTTGCGTTCCCCCACGAGGGCCGAGCTTCAGACGGAACCGCTGACGCTGAGGACCTGCCCCAGCGGAGCCTCCCAGTGGAGGGAAGGGACGGAACTTTTTTTTTTTTTTTTTTTTAAATGAATAAATAAAAAAAAATGAAAGGAAATGTTCCCCAGAGATCACAGAGAACAGTCGCTCTTGGACTGAACAAATCTTTTTTTTTTGTTTTATTCCTTTAATACATTCCTCCGATTAAAGTGTTTTCGCATTAATCTAAGGATGTTTGTTTTTTTTTGTCGCTCAGCACCATGATCACTGGCCTGATTTCCCAAGGTGTGCTCCAGTAGTGTATAGAGGAGTGCTGGAGTGAGAGAGTGGGAAGATGCCTTCCATTGAATGTGATGCATACTGCATGCGGTAGACAGGTCAGCACAGGTTAATTATTCCTAAAGAAATGTGGGACATGTGTAGGAGGGCCGAGGTCAACAATGGGTGGAACTGTCTCTGAAAGACAAGTGGACTTGAACGCTCTTGAAAAGATTCTTGTTTTTTTTTTTTGTCTCAGCATATGGTTGTTGTTGTTGTTGTTGTTGATGAAAAATCTTCCATCATTCCATCGTCAACCAGGTGGGTGGGTGGGTGGGTGGGTGAGGTTGGCTTGTAGGGGCCATCAACCCACTTAGCCTAATAAAACACCTTTTCAAACAGGCCCCCTTCTTCTGACACTGCCTTGCCACGCGATGCCACATCTGTTCGCAATTACCCGAGTAAACGTGAGCTGGAGGAACTCGTTATGGCGGCAGCATTCTGAGCGCCCGCTTACCACAAAGGGTTAAGCGCAAGAGTTGCCAATTCCCCCATTTTAGTACAGTTTGTCCATGAATAATGAAAGAGGCTTTTAAAGTGTATGTAGGTGCATATTGCCTTGCTCAAGCCAGAGCTGCCCTAATTAGAAGCATGGATTGGTGCCAGGGAACATGGTTACGCACCGTGTGTGTTGGCACTTCCCTGATCCGCCCTTTTCAAGTATTTATGGAAAATGGCAAAGAAAGTGGCACTTGTTTTATGCATGTGTGTGTGTGTGTGTGTGTGTGTGTATGTGTTTGTGTGACAGAGTGTTTGTCTGTGTGTGTGTGTGTGTGTGTGTGTGTGTGTGTGTTCTCTTGGCCTATCTGGACGGAGTCCCACCTTTTTGGTGAAGCACATTTTATGCCAACAAGGCACCCCCCAAAAAATAAAGGGGGGCGCATGGCCAGTCCGTTTGAAGGCGATCTGATCTTTTGGATGTCTTTGAGTGGATTAATTCCAAAATGTCAGTCCCACGTGAAGACGAGGTGGGGCTAGCCCCCGCCAAGGTCAAAGGTCAGGTCACTCACGCAGAGCCAGAGTCGAGATCTGATGCTGCCGCTCCCCACTGCACTGCCATGCGAGGCTGATGAAATCTAATTGCATGCAAACTGAGTGTGTGTGTGTGTGTGTGTACTGTGTGTGTGTGTGTGTGTATGTGTGTGTGTGTGTGTGTGTGTGTGTGTGTGTGTGTGTGTGTGTGTGTGTGTTTGTGTGTGTGTGTACTGTGTGTGCGTGTGTGTGTGTGTGTGTGTGTGTGTGTGTGTGTGTGTGTGTGTGTGTGTGTGTGTGTGTGTGTGTGTGTGTGTGTGTGTGTGTGTGTGTGTGTGTGTGTGTGTGTGTGTTGGGTGGGGTGGGAGGTGTTTATGTGTGTGTGTGTGTGTGTGTGTGTGTGTGTGTGTGTGTGTGTGTGTGTGTACTGTGTGTTCGCATGTGTGTGTGTGTGTGTGTGTGTGTGTGTGTGTGTGTGTGTGTGTGTGTGTGTTGGGTGGGGTGGGAGGTGTTTATGTGTGTGCTCATGCACATAGACCCAGAGGAGAGTAAGGCACCTGCTGCCTCTAATGGCTCTTCCCACTTGGGGCTGCGTCTCCTCGACAACACCTCAATTGCCACCTCTGCTCCAGGCCTCTCAGCTCACCGCTGCACTCATTCTATTTTCCATACCTCAAAATAAGTCATATTGTTTATGGGAATAAATTGTTTCAAACCTCTATTCCAGACCCCAGCACAGTGGGGTGAGCGAGAGGATTTGACCCAGCACAATTGCAGATGGTTTTGATTTTTGTTTTGCTCATTTTTTTTTGAAGCATTCCTATTTTAGCCAATTATGGTTTACCTCCGCGGTTGAAATGTGGAACATCATGCTCATGTCAGAACCGCTTCGGCAATTTCATTTCCGATTGTTTGTTTCGTTCTGTGTGTGTGTGTGTAATGTAATGCTGCCCCTGTTTTCAAAGCCACTTACGGGGATGGCAGTTATGTGTAGTCGTGGGGGCCATGGTTGTGCCAGCACATGCCAAGATGCCCTCCCTCGCTTGTGTGCCAGCCAAGTGGCGTGCCAAACAGGGCAGGAAGAGCAACTGGAGAGGCCCGGGGGTCTGTGACGCCCACGCTCCCTGCCACCGTGCACACACACACACACACACACCGTTCCTCACAGGGTGATTGGCACGGATGAATCAAAGCATGGCTGCAGTTCACCCACCCTGGGTTAGGCACTGTGCCACTCTGTCCATCAGAGAGCCCCAGATGCCAACGCTGTGTGGCATGATAATGCCTTGGATGGGAGATTGCCCCCCCCGCCCCCCCTCCTCACCTGATGCGTTTCAGATAGGCCCTTTTTTTATATGTTGTTTATATGTTTGATTTGATTTTTTATTTTATTTCAAATGTAAAGCACGTATGAAAACAGAAAACAACACAAAACAAAGAATCTATTTTTTTATACATTTGAAAGGGAGTGGGAAGAAGTATAAACTTATTAAATCCCACCCCCATTGATATCTCTAATCATACAGACACAAATGTGCACCACACCACCCACACCACAATGTGGATCCCATCCGAATCGTTGGCACCACCACATGTTCTCTGTCCTATGGCCGTGGCCTCATGTCCCAATGACTGCTGTCTGACTTGTTTTCACCTTATTTATTTATTCTTTTTTTTTTCCTTCAGAAAAGCCTTTTTGTGTTTGAATGCCAGTGGGCGATGCATAATTTAAGTCATTACATGTGATTTGTGGAGAGAGGGGACGAGGAGACAGAGGCAAGACAGCAAGATGACATGTCCCTCATATCCAATATGGATGGCATGTATGTGCCATCGCTGTTTCACTTTTATTTTTATTTCATCCAATGTTGTTTTTGTAACTACCAAAATGCATATTTTTTAGTCAACAAGACATCATCAAAAATCAAATGATGTTCAATTTACACAGAAATAAATGCAAATAAAATAAAAATAACAAAATAAAATACACTAAATAGCCGTAGTCTAAGTTTCTCCTGCCAGGAGAGGAGCGATGTAAGGAGGCAGGGGGTTCACTGCTGCAGTGGAGATTGTCAGGCTGTTTTTAAGCAATCACAAGTCATCAATAAGGCAATTAATATGTCTTCTAAGAGAGTTGGCAGACCACAGGGAAATGCAGTTAGTATGCAGGTGTGTGCATGTGTGTACGTACATATGTGTGTGTGTGTGTGTGTGTGTGTGTGTGTGTGTGTGTGTGTGTGTGTGTTTGAGACAGAGAGAGAGAGTGAGCAGCTGAATAAGTGAGAATGGGCATACATTACAAGTGTGTTTGGTTGTCCTGGAAACTGATCACTATGTGTGTGTGTGTGTGTGTGTGTGTGTGTGTGTGTGTGTGTGTGTGTGTGTGTGCGCGCCACACATGCCCATGCACTTTGGCTTCTACTTGACAGAGGATAAGAAAGGACACCAAAGAAACAAAGAAGAGAGACAGAGAGAGAGAGAGAGAGAGAGAGAGAGAGAGAGAGAGAGAGAGAGAGA
>NC_085016.1:7727142-7729642 GCF_963854185.1 Sardina pilchardus
TTGCACTGTTCTGGCATGGCATGGGAGGGAGAGGAACGCTCAGTCAATCTATTTAAACACAATAAGCCATGCGGCTGGCAGACCCCGGGTGCTTTTTTGGAAATTATAACAATGCACAGTCAAAACAGAAATGCAAACAAGAGGAGGGGGGTGCAGAAGAGACCCCCCAAATTATTTTGCCATTAGAAAATAAGCTTCATGATTGGAACACAAAAGAGAGAGGGAAAAAATCTTCACAACGTTACAGTAAATGAAAAAGAGAGGGGGGGCGGTGGAGAGAGAACAGCAAAAAGTGTAGTGAAAAGCGAGAGAGAGAGAGAGAGAGAGAGAGAGAGAGAGAGAGAGAGAGAGAGAGAGAGAGAGAGAGAGAGAGAGAGAGAGAGAGAGAGAGAGAGAGAGAGAGAGAGAGAGAGAGAGAGAGAGAGAGATTGAGCACTGGGTATTTTCTAAATCCCCTGGCCGTAATTTTATTGTGCCGCTGCGTCTGAGGTTGCTGCTGTAGAAGTGGCTCAAACAGAGGAGGGGATGAAGGAGGCCTTTTAGAGGGAGCAGGGAGGGAGGGAGGGAGAGAGAGATGGAGCGAGGGAGGAAGAGTGAAGGAGAGAGAGGGAGGGAGAGAGGAGTGCTGTGGAGTGAGAGAAGTGAGAAAATGAGGGCCTTCCCTGAGTGAAGGCCAAGAAAAAAGGTTGCAGGGGGTTGTCTGGGTGTGTGTATGCTTTTCTTTGACATGAAATAACAGAATTATAGTGAATAAAACAGCGACAACAAGCATTCAGACATGTTTAGAATTATGTTTTCGCTGGCAACATTGCCAAGTTGATGTACAAAGGACATTTTTCATTTTTCAACGAATGTCACACAAATTATGTGTAGCTTTTCCAGTAATTCACCAAAGCTGCAAAATTCTTCTCAGCTACCCTTGTGTTGCCCATGTGAAGCTCACATACTGTATACCATAGTTTTGAAGATAGCTTTCAGTCTTGACAGTTTGAGAGATTTTCAGTCAACTGAGACCCCATTAAGGCTTGATATGCTTGAAATGAGTTTCTGCTAATGTAATGGCACAGTGTTCATATCTTTGTGTTCCATATGCTAGTAGCGTTGGATGTCTTGTTAATGTTTTAAAAGAACTTGTACCTGACACTGTGGCCTTTTAAGCGTCAAACTGCAGGTGCAAATTGTTTGGCTTCATAAAATGGCCCTTTCGGCAGCATTCTTTCTTTCTTTCTTTCTTTCTTTCTTTCTTTCTTTCTGTCTCTCTTTCTTTCTTTTTTTCTCTGCCTTTCCTTGTCATTCTCTCAGAACCAGAGTGATAAATAGGTGACCCGCTGGAGGTGGAGGGATGGCCTTTAAGTAAGCAGATCTCTGGCCTTTCTCGGACATGTGCTGACAGTCAAACACACACACACACACACACACACACACACACACACACACAGGCATGCCTCCAGTTGGGGTAGAGATGGGCCAGGCCCAGGGCAGGTGAACACAGGGTAATGAAATGAAATGATGGCCTTCTGAAGAAAAAAGGGAAAGAAAGAGGCCAGATACTTTTTCTCTTTTTTTTCTCTCTCTTTTTTGAGGGCCAGGAAATTGAAGCCATTGCAAGCAAATTGAGTTCAGGTCCTTTTGAAGGTAGAGAGCACACCAATCAACCAAGGTGTGCCTTGCCTCTCCTTGTGTGTGTGTGTGTGTGTGTGTGTGTGTGTGTGTGTGTGTGTGTGTGTGTGTGTGTGTGTGTGTGTGTGTGTGTGTGTGTGTGTATGTGTGTGTGTGTGTGTGTTGGGCACCTGAGCAGCTGTTAGCTGGCCTGCAGGGGGAATGTAAGCAGGCCTCTGTGGGCGTGCTCTTATGAAGACAGCAACAACAATAACAACAATAGAAGAAAAAAAACACAAAAGCAGAGGCTGAGAGAGAGAAAGAGAAAAACCTCCCACTGTCATCGCCGCAAGCACGTCGGTCAGTGTAGCAATCATTCGCATTGCTTTCAGTCCCATACATTATGCACCAGCCACATTGCAGGAGAGAAACCTTAAGTTTCAAAAACATTTTCTCACCATCATCATCATTAGCATAATCATCATCATCATTACCATCATCATCATCGTCATCATCGTCGTCAAACACATCAATATGATTTTATTCATCACTCTAATCATGTTGGTGCCAGAGAGACCTGCCAAAAATAAGCAACTTGGTCGGAAAGGAGAGAGAACACTGTCATCGCTTTTAACATCGTTGTCAACATTTTCATCATCTTTGCCACCACCCCCATGCTGTTTGTAATTACTAGAAGAGCACCTTGAAAGCGTAATGATCTTCGCTGTGAGACACACGGAAACGCACCCGCTCATTGCATCATTGTTATAAGATGTGTCATACTTACACACTTATGTCTGCAGTCATCAGCCATCATATTCATTACACTGATGTGGGATGAAAAACAACAACAACAACAAAAAAACATGTGATGCAAATGTTGCAGGTACACACAGCTAGC
>NC_085016.1:7734642-7742142 GCF_963854185.1 Sardina pilchardus
CATGTTATCCTGGATAATTAGGGCCCGAGCACCGAGGTGCGGCCGCTGTAGCAGCGGCTGCACCGTAGGTGCAAGGCCCTATTGTTTTTGCTCAGATTATTATTAGGGCCCGAGCACCGAGGTGCGGCCACTGAAAGTGGCTGCACCGTAGGTGCAAGGCCCTATTGTTTCTGCTCAGATTATTATTATTATTAGGGCCCGAGCACCGAGGTGCGGCCACTGAAAGTGGCTGCACCGTAGGTGCAAGGCCCTATTGTTTCTGCTCAGATTATTATTATTATTATTATTATTATTCTTTTTCCGTCTTACCTGTTTTTTTTTTTTCACCAACTTGGCATGCTCTAAAACTCTTGTAATTTGGCAGCCATTTGTAGAATTGCAATCGAAACTCAGAGACAGAGCTTTGGCCTAGGGCGTGGCTCAGGGACTCTATAGCGCCACCTATCACGCTGTCTGTTGTGGTTGACACATGCATTCACGAAAATGGCCCAGATTTGGTGGGCATGTGTGTTGTATTAATCTAAACATTTTTTACATTTACACTCTATAGCAAATATTCGAAGAATTTGAGTTATGGTTATGATTATGAATTTTGCACATCATGTATTTTGAAACACTTCTCCTAGACGGTTTATCGAAATCATGTCATATAAGCACTAAAATGATCTTGAGGGGTTGACCGAGAGGAATTGCGACCAGATTTTTTAATTTCAAAAGTATATCGAAATGGCGAAGGTTTGAATTATGGTGTTTTATTGAGAAACAGGAAGTTGGTGTTATAGGCAGGAAAAAGATTATGAATTGGATGTAATTTGGCAGCTACATGTGGAATTGCTTCAGCTAGTCAGAGACAGAGCTCTGGCCTAAGGTGTGGCTTTGGGACTCTATAGCGCCACCTAGCAGCACATTATATTTTGTGGTTGACACGTACATTCACCAAAATGAACCAAATTTGGTGGACTTGTGTGTTATTGCTATGGCTAGTCAGAGACAGAGCTTTGGCAGAGGGTGTGGCGTAGGGACTCTATAGCGCCACCTAGTGCGTTGTCTGTTGTGGTTGACACAAACATTCACCAAAATTAACCAAATTTGGTGGGCTTGTGTGTTATTGCTATCGGTAGTCAGAGACAGAGCTCTGGCCTAGAGTGTGGCTTAGGGACTCTAGAGCGCCACCTAATGCATTGTCTGTTGTGGTTGACACCTACATTCACCAAAATAAACCAAATTTTATGGGCATGTGTGTTATTGCTATAGTTATTCAGAGACAGAGCTCTGGCCTCGGGTGTGGCTTAAGGACTCTATAGCGCCACCTAGTGCATTGTCTGTTGTGATTGACACATACATTCACAAAAATGAACCAAATTTGGTTGGCATATGTGTTATTGCTATAGCTATTCAGAGACAGCACTCTGGCCAAGGGTGTCTTCGGGACTGTATAACGCCACCTAGCGCATTGTCTGTTGTGGTTGACACACACCATCACGAAAATGAACCAAATTTGGTGGGCTTGTGCGTTATTGCTATCGATAGTCAGAGATAGAGCTCTGCCCTAGGGTGTGGCTTAGGGACTCTATAGCGCCACCTAGCGCATTGTCTGTGTACGTTCACCCAAATTAACCAAATTTGGTGGGCATGTGTGTTATTGCTATAGTTATTCAGAGACAGAGCTCTGGCCTCGGGTGTGGCTTAGGGACTCTATAGCGCCACCTAGTGCATTGTCTGTTGTGGTTGACACATACATTCACAAAAATGAACCAAATTTGGTTGGCATGTGTTATTGCTATAGCTATTCAGAGACAGCACTCTGGCCAAGGGTGTCTTCGGGACTGTATAACACCACCTAGCGCATTGTCTGTTGTGGTTGACACACACATCCACGAAAATGAACCAAATTTGGTGGGCTTGTGCGTTATTGCTATCGATAGTCAGAGATAGAGCTCTGGCCTAGGGTGTGGCTTAGGAACTCTATAGCGCCACCTAGCGTGTTGTCTTTTGTGGTTGACACATACATTCAGGAAAATTGACCAAATTTGGTGGGCATGTGTGTTGCTCATGAACATGCCCACCAACACGCACATGTTGCTTTGTTAGATTCCGAAATGTCACATGTCTCCGCACCGCAGGTGCTCGGGCCCGCCATCGCCGCTTGCGGCTATATTTATTATTATTATTCTTTTTCCGTCTTACCTGTTTTTTTTTTTTCACCAACTTGGCATGCTCTAAAACTCTTGTAATTTGGCAGCCATTTGTAGAATTGCAATCGAAACTCAGAGACAGAGCTTTGGCCTAGGGCGTGGCTCAGGGACTCTATAGCGCCACCTATCACGCTGTCTGTTGTGGTTGACACATGCATTCACGAAAATGGCCCAGATTTGGTGGGCATGTGTGTTGTATTAATCTAAACATTTTTTACATTTACACTCTATAGCAAATATTCGAAGAATTTGAGTTATGGTTATGATTATGAATTTTGCACATCATGTATTTTGAAACACTTCTCCTAGACGGTTTATCGAAATCATGTCATATAAGCACTAAAATGATCTTGAGGGGTTGACCGAGAGGAATTGCGACCAGATTTTTTAATTTCAAAAGTATATCGAAATGGCGAAGGTTTGAATTATGGTGTTTTATTGAGAAACAGGAAGTTGGTGTTATAGGCAGGAAAAAGATTATGAATTGGATGTAATTTGGCAGCTACATGTGGAATTGCTTCAGCTAGTCAGAGACAGAGCTCTGGCCTAAGGTGTGGCTTTGGGACTCTATAGCGCCACCTAGCAGCACATTATATTTTGTGGTTGACACGTACATTCACCAAAATGAACCAAATTTGGTGGACTTGTGTGTTATTGCTATGGCTAGTCAGAGACAGAGCTTTGGCAGAGGGTGTGGCGTAGGGACTCTATAGCGCCACCTAGTGCGTTGTCTGTTGTGGTTGACACAAACATTCACCAAAATTAACCAAATTTGGTGGGCTTGTGTGTTATTGCTATCGGTAGTCAGAGACAGAGCTCTGGCCTAGAGTGTGGCTTAGGGACTCTAGAGCGCCACCTAATGCATTGTCTGTTGTGGTTGACACCTACATTCACCAAAATAAACCAAATTTTATGGGCATGTGTGTTATTGCTATAGTTATTCAGAGACAGAGCTCTGGCCTCGGGTGTGGCTTAAGGACTCTATAGCGCCACCTAGTGCATTGTCTGTTGTGATTGACACATACATTCACAAAAATGAACCAAATTTGGTTGGCATATGTGTTATTGCTATAGCTATTCAGAGACAGCACTCTGGCCAAGGGTGTCTTCGGGACTGTATAACGCCACCTAGCGCATTGTCTGTTGTGGTTGACACACACCATCACGAAAATGAACCAAATTTGGTGGGCTTGTGCGTTATTGCTATCGATAGTCAGAGATAGAGCTCTGCCCTAGGGTGTGGCTTAGGGACTCTATAGCGCCACCTAGCGCATTGTCTGTGTACGTTCACCCAAATTAACCAAATTTGGTGGGCATGTGTGTTATTGCTATAGTTATTCAGAGACAGAGCTCTGGCCTCGGGTGTGGCTTAGGGACTCTATAGCGCCACCTAGTGCATTGTCTGTTGTGGTTGACACATACATTCACAAAAATGAACCAAATTTGGTTGGCATGTGTTATTGCTATAGCTATTCAGAGACAGCACTCTGGCCAAGGGTGTCTTCGGGACTGTATAACACCACCTAGCGCATTGTCTGTTGTGGTTGACACACACATCCACGAAAATGAACCAAATTTGGTGGGCTTGTGCGTTATTGCTATCGATAGTCAGAGATAGAGCTCTGGCCTAGGGTGTGGCTTAGGAACTCTATAGCGCCACCTAGCGTGTTGTCTTTTGTGGTTGACACATACATTCAGGAAAATTGACCAAATTTGGTGGGCATGTGTGTTGCTCATGAACATGCCCACCAACACGCACATGTTGCTTTGTTAGATTCCGAAATGTCACATGTCTCCGCACCGCAGGTGCTCGGGCCCGCCATCGCCGCTTGCGGCTATATTTAGGGCCCGAGCACCGAGGTGCGGCCGCTGTAGCAGCGGCTGCACCGTAGGTGCAAGGCCCTATTGTTTTTGCTCAGATTATTATTATAGTTTTTCCGTCTTACCGAATTCCTTTTTTCACCAACTTGGCATGCTCTAAAACTCTTGAAATTTGGCAGCTACGTGTGGAATTGCTAACGCTACTCAGAACCAGAGCTCTGGCCTAGGGTGTGGCTCAGGGGCAGTATAGCGCCACCTAGCATGGTTTCTGTTGTGTTTGACACATACATGCACGAAAATGAACCAAATTTGGTACGCATATGTGTTGCATTAATCTGAACAACTTTTACATTTAAACAATATAGTAAATCTTAGAAGAATTTGAGTTATGATTATGATTATGATTTTTGCACATCACGTATTTTGAAACACTTCTCCTAGACGGTGTATCGAAATCATGTCATATAAGCACTAAAATGATCTTGAGGGGTTGCCCGAGAGGAATTGCGACCAGATTTTTGAATTTCAAAAGTATATTGAAATGGCGAAGGTTTGAATCTAGGTGTCTTGTAAAAGAAACAAAAAGTTGGTGTTATAGGCAGAAAACAGTGACCAATTTGGATGAAATTTGATGGAGTATTAGTCAGTGTGTTTGTAGTGACAGTCATATACAAAGTTTTGAATTTGGTGTTGTTTGTGATTTTTAAAAGCGCATTAATGATTGTGGTGGATACAGTTTTAGCTAAAATATTTTGAAGCGAGTTGATGAATGATTATAATCATATCAAGCCATGCTGCAATTTTGATTTTAACCATGTTAACAGAAAGTGAGTTATTTTTAATTTCATATTTGCCCAATCACACAGCCCCTCCTCTCTGTCCTTCTCTGCCTCTCTCTCTGTTGCAACTAACAGACACACGCACGCACTCTGTCACCCCCCTTCTCGGGTCCTCCCTAACTAACACACACACATTGACACACGCGCGGCTTTCTAGAGACACAGAGAGACACACACACACACACACACACACACACACACACACACACACACACACACACACACACACACACACACACACACACACACACACACACACACACACACACACACACACACACACACACACACACACACACACACACACACACACACACACTTTGGGCAACCGTGGCCTACTGGTTAGGGCTTGGGGCTTGTAGCTGGAGGATTGCCGGTTCGATCCCTGACCAGTCCACAGCTGAAGTGCCCTTGAGCAAGGCACCTAACCCCTGACTGCTCCCTGAGCGCCGCTGGTTGGGCAGGCAGCTCACTGCTCTGAGTATAGTATATTAAAAAGTATACAAAAGTATATTGAAATGGCGAAGGTTTGAATCTAGGTGTCTTGTAAAAGAAACAGAAAGTTGGTGTTATAGGTAGAAAACAGTGACTAATTTGGATGAAATTTGATGGAGTATTAGTTAGTGTGTTTGTAGTGACAGTCATATGCAAAGTTTTGAATTTGGTGTTGTTTGTGTTTTTTAAAAGTGCATTAATGATTGTGGTGGACACAGTTTTAGCTAAAATATTTTGAAGCGAGTTGACGAATAATTATAATCATATCAACCTATGCTGCAATTTTGAAATTTTGACTTTAGCCATGTTCACAGTAAGTGAGTATTTAGGTTTATTTGTGTTTGCATGTGTCTTATACTCCATCCATTTAGCTGAGCAGGAGTAGGTGCTCTCTCTCTCAGCTGCATGTCTCTCTCGTCCCCTGCTAATTCTCTACACAGACTCACAGACACTCTCTCACCCCTCCCCCGTCATTCTCTCCCTCTCTCTCACGCACGCGCGCACACACGCACACACACGCACACACACACACACACACACACACACACACACACACACACACACACACACACACACACACACACACACACACACACACACACACACACACGCCCTCCCTCCCTCCCTCCCTCTTTCCCCCTTCCCTCCTTTCCTCTGGGCAGCCGTGGCCTACTGGTTAGGGCTTGGGGCTTGTAACTGCAAGGTTGCCAGTTCAATCCCCAACCAGTCCACCACTAAAGTGCCCTTGAGCAAGGCACCTAACCCCTCACTGCTCCCCCAGCACCGCTGGTTGGGCAGGCAGCTCACTGCTCTGGGTCAGTGTGTGATTCACCTCACTGTGTGTTCACTGTGTGCTGTGTGTGTTCACTAATTTGGTTAAATTGGGTTACATGCAGAGAAATAAATTTCCCTCACGGGATCAAAAAAGTGTATATTCTATTCTATTGATCCATTTGTCTCTACCCCCTCTGTCTGTGTCTGTCTAGCGTTATTGCTATCGATAGTCAGAGATAGAGCTCTGGCCTAGGGTGTGGCTTAGGGACTCTATAGCGCTACCTAGCATATTGTCTGTTGTGGCTGACACATACATTCAGGAAAATTGACCAAATTTGGTGGGCATGTGTGTTGCTCATGCACATGCCCACCAACACGCACATGTTGCTTTGTTAGATTCCAAAATCTCACAGGTCTCCGCACCGCTGGTGCTCGGGCCCGCCATCGCCGCTTGCGGCTATATTTATTATTATTCTTTCATCGTCTTACCCTGTGCGCCCTTTTTTCACCAACTTAGCATGCTCCAAAACTCTTGTATTTTGGCAGCTACATGTGGAGTTACTGTGGCTACTCAGTGACAGAGCTCTGGCCTAGGGTGTGGGTCAGGGACTCTATAGCGCCACCTAGCGCGCTGTCTGTTGTGGTTGACACATACATTCACGGAAATGAACCAAATTTGGTGGACATGTGTGTTCTATTAATCTGAACAACTTTTACATTTACTCTCTATAGTAAATATTAGAAGAATTTGAGTTATGATTATGATTATGATTTTTGCACATCATGTATTTTGAAACACTTCTCCTAGACGGTTTATCGAAATCATGTCATTTCAGCAGTAAAATGATCTTGAGGGGTTGCCCAAGAGAAATTGCGAACAGATTTTTGAATTTCAAAAGTATATTGAAATGGCAAAGGTTTGAATTATGGCAACTTATTAAAGAAACAGGAAGTTTGTGTTATAGGCAGAAAAAAGGTAATAATTTGGATGTAATTTCGCAGCTAAATGTGGAATTGCTACTGCTAGTCAGAGACAGGGCTTTGACCCTAAGGTGTGGCTTCGGGACTCTATAGCGCCACCTAGCAGCGAGTTGTCCGTCTTGGTTGACACAAACATTCACGAAAATGAACCAAATTTGGTGGGCTTGTGTGTTATTGCTATTGCTAGTCAGAGACAGAGCTCTGGCCTAGGGTGTGGCTTAGGGACTCTATAGCGCCACCTAGCAGATTGTGTGTTGTGGTTGACGCATACATTCACGAAAATGAACCAAATTTTGTGGTTTTGTGTGTTATTGCTGCCGCTACTGAAAGATAGAGCTCTGGCCTAGGATGTGGCTTAAGGACTCTATAGCGCCACCTAGCAGCGCGTTGTCTGT
>NC_085016.1:7749642-7752142 GCF_963854185.1 Sardina pilchardus
CAGACCAAAGAGGGAGGAGAGGAGAGGAGAGGAGTGGAGGGGTGGGGTGGGGTGGGGCGGGGCAGGGGGGGTTGAGTGATGGATTGCGTGGGGATGGATGAGATGAGAGATGTGTTGTGAGACAAAGGAAAGGAATGAAGGCCACTTTTCTGGCGGCGCAGGTTCACCACCCGGCGCCGCTCCCGCTCGTGTCCGCTTATGTTAACTTTAGCCTGCTCATCTGTCAACACCAAAGACCTGACATGATGCAGATGCTCAGGAAGAGAGGATGAGGGGAGGGAGAGAGATAGAGAGAGCAGGGAGGGAGAGAGAGAGAGAGTCTGTTTATGATTTAATGATGGAAAACTGTGCGGGTGGCCAAGGCAACAAAGTTCATGTATAATTCTCTCTCTTGCTGCATTTTACTTCTGCACTAGGAAGCAAGGCACACTCCCCCCTTCCTAACACACACACACACACACACACACACTATATATGTGTGTGTATTCACCTCTTGAGGTTATCTTCTGGTCCGTGTGTGGCGTGCTCGTGTTTATATTCCCCGTGCATGTATATGTGTGCATATGCACTGGCGTATCATCTTCATAATTGTTGGCATCTTTTCTCGAGGGCCCTCGCGAGCGCACTCTCATGTGGGCCGGGGGGACGTTCCCTTAATGTCACATCAACGGCGGAGAAGCGTTCCTGTGGCTCTGAAGCCGACGCGATGAAATGTTAAAGAGCGCCGTGACTCGGCTGGCTAGTCGCGTTAGCGCGTGATCTGGCGCCTCAAGGTTTCCGCGGCCCTTTTTTATTCGTAGGAAACGAGCCCCTCAAAGACACACTCCTTGCCGTCCGCTGCTTCTGTGACGTCCACTCCCGCCCCTTCGGGTTTTTTTTTCTGATCCTGTGGTCAGTTGAAAGGTCGTGCGAGGCGGTAGGGTTTGACAGTGTTTGTCGAGCAGATGGTTTTTGAGAAGAGAGAGAGAGAGAGGCACTCTATGGGACAGGGAAGAACAGGTCAATCAGTCGGTCTCAGCCGGTCGGTCCACTCTCGTCGGCGACGGACGGGCAGAAGAAAGGATGATGGTCAAAGAGGAAAAGCTGAGGATAACCGAATATATAACGAAAGAAGGGAATTGAGAGTCACTGATGGAAAAAAAGACAGAAAGGGAAAGAGAATACATTTGTGTGTGTGTGTGTGTGTGTGTGTGTGTGTGTGAGAGAGGGAGTGTGTGTAACCTCATCTGACGCGAGAGGTGAGAAAGTGAGAGCTAGAGTGAATGAGAAGAGAGGGATGCAGCCAAGTGAGAGAGAGGAGGAGCAGAGGGAGAGACACGCAGCCCTGGTCCTCTGCAAAGCTGCAGTTCTCACCAGTGACCAATAGAGGGCAGACAGCCTTTGGCAGGCGGAAGGAAGCATGGGCAACCTATGCAGACAACGCCACGCCGATGGCCCATTCTTACACATAAATGTGGACATCAAAACAACGATATGCTCTCTGTGTGTGTGTGTGTGTGTGTGTGTGTGTGTTTGTGTGTCAGTATGTCACATGATGCTGGTTTTGTGTAGTCATGAGCGTGTGTGTGTGTGTGTGTGTGTGTGTGTGTGTGTGTGTGTGTGTGTGTGTGTGTGTGTGTGTGTGAGAGAGAGAGTGTGGGTGTGTACACCAGCTGATGGTACCAGCGTGAAACTGATGTGTGTTATTATAAGCACAAGGAGTGGCCAGAAGGTTGGATGCCCATCACCATGGCTACTGCCTCTCCATCTCAAACTCTCACCACACCAGAGCAGCACATAGATAGATGCTGTGGCCACACACAGCCCAGCATCTATTAATTATGATATGATACACACACACACACACACCCACACACACACACACACACACACACTACTGCTCTACTAGTCTACTTATTTTTACACGCTATGCTACAAACTTGTCTCTTCTCATTTTTATTTCCCTTGTATCCCCCCTCTCTCTCTCTGACATCTCTCTCTACCTCACACCATCTCTTCTCCTCCATCTCATTCTCTCTTCCCTCGTTACCCTCCACCCCTTCGTTGTCTGTCACATCCATCACTCACCAGTAGAAGCACATGCAGTGTCAGAGAGGAGAGTTCATTGCATGTGGGACCTATTTGTGTGGGTAGCAAGAGTTTACTGTACCTGTGATTACACATATACTGTATGCAAACGTCTGATTTTGTTTGCGCTAAGCCTGCAATGGCAGAGGGACACAGGTGAAGTCATTGGCAATGTGTGTGTGTGTGTGTATGTGTGTGTGTGTGTGTGTGTGTGTGTGTCTGTGTGTCTGTGTGTGTCTGTGTTTGTGGGTGTGAGTCTTTCTAAGATGGATTGTTTTGCTTGAAACTGGTGTGTTCTTGCAGTCACTCGTGTGTGAGCAGAGGTGATTTCTTTCCTCCTTCTCACTCCCTTGCTCTCACTGTATGTTTGTGTGTGTGTGTGTGTGTGTGTGTCTGTAAGAGGGAAAGGGAGAGGGTGGAGAAAGAGCAATCT
>NC_085016.1:7777142-7780412 GCF_963854185.1 Sardina pilchardus
TCTCTCTCTCTCTCTCTCTCTCTCTCTCTCTCTCTCTCTCTCTCTCTGTCTCGCTCTCTCTCTCACTGTCTCTAGCCTGCAGTCGCAGTAGGAGTGCATTCGTGAGCCTCCAAATGTGTTCCAAATTCTCCCAAACTGTAATTTGCTACTTGTAAAAAGTTGCTCCGAATTGTAGCAAGGGGGGCAAAGAGTCCAATATTTAACAGGCTGTAAAAGTCGTACAGAATGTATCAGGGAGAAGGATCAAGTGTGCTACTGAGGGATGTACAGTATAGAAAGGGTGGAGAAAAAAAAGTGAACATCTTTCTCAGAAAGTCTTCAACTTAACTTTGCTCGGCGGATCTGATCTCGGAGATTTCTGTGACGGCACCTAATCCTCAAATATGCAGTGTAATGGCAACACAGAGAGAAATGAGACAGGACGAACGAGGAGAGAGAAGAGAGAGATACAGAGAGGCATTAGAAGGGGGTACAGGTATAGGGTGAAGGGATCCACTGAGAAGAGTTTAAAACCAAACCAAAAAGGAAAGGAAATGTGTGTGTGTGTGTGTGTGTGTGTGTGCGTGTGTGTGTGTGGGGAGGGTTTGAAACAGGATGCTGAGACTTATCAGGCAAAGACGGACTGTCAAATAATATGTGTGTATTTGTGTATGGTCAGTCAGTATAGGCTACATGTTTGTAGGTATTCATATTTTATACCATACTGTATGTGCATTGCATTTATGATTGTGTGTGTGTGTGTGTATGTGTTTGTGTGTGTGGATATGTGTGTTTATTGCTACAGGATTAGCCTCATCCCTAAGAGACAAGGTATGTGTGTTTGTGTGTGTGTGTGTGTGTGTGTGTGTGTTTGGAGAGGACAAGGGAAGGACAGAGCCTGCGCGTAAGTGTCCGAGGCAGATGGAGGGAGAACCACTCCCCCCCCCCCCCCCCCCCCCACACACACACACACACACACACACCCTCACACTCCCCATCCCGCCCAGGAGCAGAGCTCCATCACCGGTGCCATGGCAGCGCGAGTCCTGTGGGGGGCAGAGTGGAGGAGGAGTAGAGTGTAGGGAGGCAGCAGAGGAGGAGGAGGAGGAGGAGGAAGAGGAGGAGTAGAGTGTAGGGAGGCGGAGGAGGAGGAGGAGGAGGAGGAGGAGTAGAGTGTAGGGAGGCAGCAGAGGAGGAGGAGGAGGAGGAGGAAGAGGAGGAGTAGAGTGTAGGGAGGCGGAGGAGGAGGAGGAGGAGGAGGAGGAGTAGAGTGTAGGGAGGCGGAGGAGGAGGAGGAGGTGGAGGAGGAGGAGTAGAGTGTAGGGAGGTGGAGGAGGAGGAGGAGGGGGAGGAGGAGGAAGAGGAGGAGGAGGATGAGGAGGAGGAAGAGGAAGAGGTGGAGGAGGAGGAAGAGGAGGAGGAGGAGGAGGAGGAGGAGGAGGCGGCAGGCTGGGGAGATGAGGAGCGCTGCAGAAGGCCTGGAGGATGGCAGGAGCGCGGGGGCCTGGGTTGGGTTGGAGCAGCTTAGCCGTGTAGAGTGTAGATGCGTGGAAGTAATTCAGGGCTTTGGGAGTGAAAAGGGAGGATTGGAGAGGCTGATCCGCCGCTTGATGCGAAACCTGAGGGGGGGTGAGGGGGGGGTTGGCGGGGGGAGAAGATCTCGTGGAGCAGAGATGTTCAGGTGGCCCCGGGACTCACCGGCGGTTGCGAGGCGAGCGGGCTGACTTGGAGACCATTGGAGGCTTAGGCGGGGATTTGGAGCTTAGGGGCCAGTCAGCCAGGAATGTGTTGTGCTAGGGAGAGACAAGCGCACACTGCATGTGTGTAGGGAGGCTGGGTTTTACAGCAGGCCTATAGAGCTGGCTGGACATGTATGGATGGATGGATTTGTGCATGTATTCAGTCACTGCACAGTTGTATGGCTGTGTGTGAATGTATTTGTGAGTGTAGAAATATGTGTGTGTGTGTGTGTGTGTGTGTGTGTGTGTGTGTGTGTGTGTGTGTGTGTGTGTGTGTGTGTGTGTGTGTGTGTGTGTGTGTGTGTGTGCGTGTGTGTGAATATGAGTGTGTTTTTGTGTGCAAGAGAGAGAGAGAAGGAGAAGGATAATATGCCGACATGTTAGTGTGTTCATGTGCGTCTGTCTGGATGAGTTGATTGGGTAACATGCTATTTTAGAGAATACATGTCAACCATTAACACATAGCTAATATGTAGGCATTAGCACTCAATAAAGTCTGTATTAAGCATCATTACACATTCATTAATGTTTATGCAACAATTCCCTGTTCTTACAGAATAGGCCATTTTATTAAGCTTGATCTGATATTGATAATATTGATATGCAATATGCACTTGCAGTTTTCTAATGGATTGCCTTATTGTGTTATATTCTGTCACTTTAAGTCTCATCAAAATAGTGAATTAAGAATCTTTAAACTCCCTTTTTTATCCATACTATATGTACGTAGCTTTAAAATGAAGACATTAGCACTAATATGTACACATAATGGTTAAAGTGTTATCATTTATAAATGATAAATGTCTCTGTTTGAGAGAAATAGAATGTGTGTTTGTGTGTGTGTCCATGACCGTATTGTCAATTATGTTTATTTGCAGTTGTGTGTGCATCTTTTAGGCAAGCTCATGTGTATCTATCTATTCAAGGTTTGGGTGTGTGTATGTTAGTGAGTACGAGTATGAGTGTGACTGTGTGTGTGTGTGTGTGTGACTGTGTGTGTGTGTGTGTGTGTGTGTGTGTGTGTGTGTGTGTGTGTGTGTGTGTGTGTGTGTGTGTGTGTGTGTGTGTGTGTGTGTGTGTGTGTGTGTGTGTGTGACTGTGACTCTGTGTGTGTTTGTGTGTGTGTGTGTGTGTGTGTGTGTGTGTGTTTCCAGGCGTGCGTCTGCTCTGTTTTCATTGCACGCTGTCCCTGGCTGTGGCATATGGTCGGAGCTCCTACTGCCCACTGGGCCTTGCGGTTTCACCCGCCTGTTAATTGCGCCTTCCTACCGGCCTGGCGCCGTGCCAGCTCTCAACCCTCCGCTGGCACCCGGGTACTCGCCGAAGTTTGGAGGCGTCATGCTAACAGGGCACGGACTCTGTTCTCTCTCTCTCTCTCTCTCTCTCTCTCTCTCTCTCTCTCTCTCTCTCTCTCTCTCCTCTCTCTCTCTCTCTCTCTCTCTCTCTCACTAAAAAGTACAAAGACAAAGTGTACTGTAGCCAGATATTTTTTCTTTCTTTCTTCTGTGTGTGTGGTGTGTGTGTGTGTGTGTGTGTGGTGTGTGTGTGTGTG
>NC_085016.1:7795612-7798112 GCF_963854185.1 Sardina pilchardus
TGTGGCTGTGTGTGTGGGTGTGTGGGTGTGTGTGTGTGTAGATTTCCCCACGTTAGCTTTCCCTATCTATTTCTCTCTACTTCTATTCATTGCACTCCCGAATGTGTGTGAAAGAGCAGACACATATCAGTGCTTTATTAACTTTTGCATTATTCCTCCCCTCTGAAAAAATGAGAAAGATGTGTCATTCGAGAAGTCCTGATCTATAAAGAAATGAGCCATTAACCTCATAAGTCATACTTCAGCGCTGTATAAACACGACCATTCATGGCAAAACGTGCAAGTACTATAACCCTTGGCAAGATGGTGTTTACCCACTCTTCTTCACTCAATAAGGTAGCGAAGAACGAGAGCTAGAAAAATAGCGTCCTTGCCCTCATTAGTGCACTTCATTGGGCAGAATCAGGCCCTCTGCAATGGAGCCTTTTTTCCCCCTGTGTGCGAGTCTGAAATGGAAATGATATTGATATAACAGAGACGGGATGTAGATATATGTAACTCTACCCCATGGGGACTCCACTTTCTCTTTTGAATAAGGAGGGGGATTAATCAAGTGCTATGAATTTTTATTTTCCTTAATCATTCCACTGAAGCAGAAGAGAACGGAAAAAAAAGAAAAGGAAAAAAAAGAAGGAGGAGAGAAGATTCCGGGCAGAATAGACGGGGTGGGGTGGGGTGGCAGGCTTCCGGCAGAAGAGTCATGACAAGCAGCAGAGGCGACGGTCGCGCTGTGTTTTAAATAGGAGTCCATTTAGCAAAACTGTTTTTGCCTTAATGTGAAGGTAATAGGATCGTGTTAATCTTCATGAAAGATAAAAGAGAGGGTTGGGGAGAAGTAGTGGATGGGGAGGAGGGGGGGGGGGGGGAGAAGGGGGAGGGGGGCACACGGCGGATGAAGTCATTTGCAGGAATCAGAAATCTTTCTAATGTGCCACCTCTTTCCTCTCACCACAGAGCTAGGCGAAGAAAGACGGAGGAGGCCGTTAATTATCAAAAAGACTTATTTCTCAAGCGTTTTTTTTTTCTCATTATTATTGACCCTATGTATCATATCTTCTTCATTGGTGCTCTGTGGAACTCAAAAGCCTTCCATGAACATATGCAAACCAGTATTAGTAACCGCTATTCTATGAGGATGTATTTTCTTTTGTCTGCGGTGTGGTGTACATGGTGTGTGTGTAAGTCTTCTTTGTGTGTGCGTGTGAGTATCAGACTGTGTGGGGGTTGTTCTGGCATTTGAAAGACAATCTCCTAAAGCTGTATCAGTGCAGAGGTGCTTCATCGCTCTGTTTACGCTTGGCTATTCTCAGTTAATTAATCTCTCATAGCAGAGTTAATGAAACAGCCAACGAGTTCGCATCACCACCACCACCCGCACTTGTTGCCAGCGCGGCTGCAGAGCTGTCATCCTCAAGGCCTGTTGTTATGGAAGGGAGAGGAAAGGAGGGAGGGAGAGAGGGAGAGGAAAGGGGGGAGGGAGGGAGGGAAATAAAAGGAAGCAAATACCCAGAGATGGGTAGAATACGTTAAAAAGAGAGAAGGAAACAGAGAGAAGGAGAGAGAGAAAGGGAGAGAGAAAGACAGAAAGGCGTGTTTGGAAAAGTGACATAGAGAGAGAGAGAGAAAGAAAGAGAGAGAGAGGGAAGGAGGGTGGGAGGGAGAGGAAGGAGAGAAACGAAATGGCAAGATCTGACATTTATGCCAGTTAGTCCAGATGTCATTTGGCTTAGAAATGATAATCCACTGTCAGGGAAAAAGTAACTTTCATCTTCTTTCGTTCTTTCATTTATCCCTCACAATCTCTCTCCATCTTGCCGTCTGTGCCATCATTAATTTAACCAATATCGGGGTGTCCCCATGCCGGTAGAAAGGCTACTACTCTGGACCGACATTATCACAACCTTGCCATCTCCATGTAAAATAAGCAATTAGAAATAAATACAGTGTCGTACCGTATTTTTATGCTTAAATGTAGACGTGCTTGTTATTAAATGGCTGTGAGCCTACATGTGAGTCTTGGCTGGCCGGCTCAGCAAATCCATGGCATTGTAATGCACTTCTTTTAGTTCTTGTGTGCTATGATAATGGGATTTGGCATGCCGCCTTGTCGTGGAGAGGGGAAGTTAATTGAAAATAGCATTTACAATCTGGGGTGGATTGCGCTAAATCCCAAATTGAATTGAATGAAACTGCACGGTTAGGTATGACGGACAAGGACTGCCAATTGCCCAAGAGAGAAAAAATAATGTGGGCTACATGGAGGTAGTGCTGCCTTCAAATGACCCCCTCCTCTGCACCCATCATGAATGAAAACAACAAATAGATTCTCTGTGTAAATAATTTTCCCCTTTCCCTTTGCTTTGGTTATGCTTCCCAGGACTTAGCCACCGCTGGCTGTCTTACGCCAAAAGGAAAATATTTCTCAGAGCGCAGTCCAAATCCCCCTAGTCCGCATATGTTTATGGATCTGATGGCTTCCTCCACGCACACAGTCAGATTT
>NC_085016.1:7813112-7815612 GCF_963854185.1 Sardina pilchardus
GCAAATGTGAGTGTGTCTGAGTAAGTGTTTGTGTGTGTGTGTGTTTGTGTGTGTGTGTGTGTGTGTGTGTGTGTGTGTGTGTGTGTGCTGTATATGTGTAAATGAGTGTCTGTGTCAGCACGTGTGGAAGTACTGTCCATTTCAGTTTGTCTCTTTGTGACTATGTCCATTGGTTATATATTGTCGTATGTGTGTGTGTGTGTGTGTGTGTGTGTGTGTGTGTGAGTGTACAAACACGTGTGTCCATGTTGTTGAGGACCAGCAAGGCTATAACTTCTATCTGAACATGCAGCTGACTGTCAGAATCCCCAGATGCACAGAGAGAGAGAGAGAGAGAGAGAGAGAGAGAGAGTGTGTGTTTCTGCATGCAGAGCTCTGTTGACTCTACAATAGATGCATGATGCACATTGAACACAAGTAAATCGATCAAAGTGTCTTTGGTGTTTTAGGAGAACCTTGGGGCTCACAGTAAGCAAATGACAGCAAAATTGCCTGATACCTAAAAGCATATGGTGTAGCTGTTTTGGCTTTTTTAAGAGTTCTTTTTTTTTGCCATGGAAATTAAATTGTGAATACTTAATGTAAAATTCTACTTTCCATTTCCATTTACCTCAGGAGCACATTAATGTTTGATGGAATATTTCCAGAATGTTTGCTTGGAATATCTGTGTCTGCTGTGTAGACATTCATAGACAGCATTCAGTGTGTGTGTGTGTGTGTGTGTGTGAGAGAGAAAGAGTACCGATAAACAATGTGCTCGCGGAAGCATAGCATCAATAATGCACCATCCGTAGGAAGCGGAATGTTGGGTGCAGTGTCAGGGTGGTTGACCCCCACAAGATGGAGGGTCACTCCACCAGAATGTTCCGGCCCCTTTAAGGCCTCTGCTCCCATCTGTTTAACTCCAACCTAACTCTGACCATGGTGGAAAAGAATACATGTGCAGGATATTGATTTCTTTCTACCTCTACCTGGGTTTTATGTTATGTTTTCTTCTCAGATCCTCAGTACTCTAGGATTTGGGTTTTGATGTTAATGTACTCTGTCTGATTTCATGCGAAAGGACAAGGAAACAACAATGGAGGAAAAGGCTTTGAGATTTTCAGTAGAAGCTGATGAAACAATTGAAACAAACTTCTGGCTGCCGGGGGGTGGGGGAAACGAAACTTTCGCGCATACACGCCGGCATACATTTTCAGCGTCCATCATTTAATTATTTCTGATGGGGGGCTGCGTGGTTAATAACGCAGACAGACTGACGTTTTTCGATCCGCCTTGTCAGAAAGCGTATTGATCAGGAGCCAAAGAGCGGTGAGGCTTTATTAATATACTCCTCAGTACAGGCACAAACAGCCCAAACAAGTAAACAAAAAAAGAGACCAAAACAAATAAAACATGCATTGCTACAAGCTCAGCTGGAGAGTACATCAATAATAGACGTGACTTTGTCCTTCTTCTTCCGCTAACTTATACATACATAAGCACTCAAATCGGCCCACTCAAAATCGCTCGTAACATTGTTTACGTGTTTTGCTCAGGGCCAATTGGAGGCGAATGAAGAGAGGAAACAGTGTGCGCGCATGCAGAGGTCATCCAGCTGGACACTTGGGGACATCTGTTCCTGTAGTAGAGCTTGTCTTAATGTCTCCCATTGACCCATGCCAGACTCTTCAGTGGCTCTCAGTGGCTCCGGCCCGTAATAAGCATTCATGCTTCATGTTTAGCGGCCTGCGCTCGCAGAATCTGCTTAGTGTAATCACGCTCGGCCTATGACTTATTGGATGAGGCTCATTTTGTCTGGCCCCCCTCGGGGGGGAGGGAGAGACGAGTTTATGGCTTATCATGAGATCTGATTAGAGAGGGCATTAGAGGGGCCACTGTTTTGCTTTTTTACCCTCCTGATCATATCTTCATTCCCTGAATTACGCGTTATTGTTTATTCGGGGGTATTTTGATTCCTACTGCGAAGGAGAGAGTGGGATAGAATCTGTGTGAACATTCCTAAGCAGATTCCAAAGCAGCCTTCCCTCCCCTTGCTGCCTCTCTCAATTCAGTTTGATTCAATATATGTGTTGCCCAAAGTGCAGAACATTGAAACATTGAAAATATAGAAACATTGAATAGAAAACATGTGTCTCTCATAGAATATAAAGCATGCATCTCTTTCTTTCTCTCTCTCTCTCTTGTTCTCTATCTCTCTATCTCTCTCTCTCCCTTTCGTCAAAATCTCTCCCCATCTTGTATTACTCCCTGTCTCACTTGTGAAATATTCACCAAAGAAAAGTTTGCATAAATTCTTGCATCCTGAATTAATGATGGGCAGATGTTGGATCTACTTATGCAGTCTTGCTTTGGTCTCTGGTGACTGGCAAGGTCTTCTGTGCCTACCAGAGGGGGCTTTTACTAATGTAATGATGTCTTTCTTATTCATGACAAGGACACGCCATATGCGAACCCACGGCTTCTCTTTTGATTGGAGACATTCAGTGGGAACAACAGC
>NC_085016.1:7838112-7839342 GCF_963854185.1 Sardina pilchardus
GGGAAAATTGTATTCTTTCATGAATACGAGGGATGTCAAAGAGTGCTATTAATTCAATTCCAAGAGAAATGGTCAGTCGCAAGCTGTCTGCCATGGTAGAAATGTCCTTCTCCACAGGGTTTGTCATAATATAAGACGTCTTTTAAGTCCTTCCTTTGTAAGTTAGTATATGCAGAGAAATGAGTTTTGAAATAGACATTTCTATTTGGACCTTTTTTATACTTATCACTTTAACACTTCTGTAGATAAATAAAATATTTAGTTACTGTAGGTTCATGAGCTAGGGATAGTGAACTATCTAAGTATTCTGACAAATGTAGGCCTATTTCATGACTGTATCAGCTATTTGAATTGAAATAAACAGAAAACAGAAAACTCTAGTAGAAGTGACCTCTGAGTTTTAAAAAGTAAGGATTTGCTTCATCTGTTTTTTTTTTCGTCCTCATTTAGAAGGGGAAGGATTTCTCGAAGTGGTACTTATCCTCTCTGTAGTCGAGTTTGTTGATTTGTTATTTTCCTCCGACAAACTGGATAAATAGCGATTTAGCCAAGTCCCTTCGAATTAGAATTAGAGGTTTTATTTGACAGGGCGCTTTGGACTCGAGCCTTTGAATCTAATGGTGGGCTAACTAATCCCGATGATCGACTCTGAGCTAAAGTCACTGGCCTGTCAAGTGTTTTCCACGGCGAGTGCAGAAGCGCTGCTTTTGCCATTCCCGGCTATTTGCACCCTAACAAACACGCAGCGAGGGAATGTGTTGACGTTTATATACAAAACCTCTGAACCATATAAAGAGGGTTGTCTCCTTTGAAGCAAAGCAAAATGCTGTGAATCACAGTGCAACAGCTAGGCCTATCACTAATAAGTGTAAGGGCGCATATTCTGGTTATAATGAGGCGTCTGGTTGGTTTTTTTTTTGTTGGTATTTTTGCCACTCTTGCAGAGGTGAGGATTCAGATGATACATAACAGCACAAGCTGCGAATTTACGCGGTGTGATCTGAGTTTAAAAAGTAATCCATTCCATCAGGTCCTTTCTCGCTAGATTGATCCATGTCAGTGATTTTCTATATTTTGTTTTCGATATTGTTATTTGTTACTTTGTCCTTGTCCTACTCAGTCTCACTGGTCTATATTGATATCTAGTAAAAATGCTTAGCCTAATGGTTGAACTTCTTCGATGCGCTAGAGTTTGATTTGGCCTATGCTGCCCTTCAACCTTTCACATGC